>NW_025194925.1:0-4261 GCF_004010195.1 Chiloscyllium plagiosum | reverse complement strand
GGGGTTGAAGTGTTCCGGGGCAGAAGATGAGGCGTTTCTTCCTCCTCGGCGTCGGGTGGTGAGGGAGTGGCGGTGAAAGGGGGGACAGGGCGTCCATGCCCACGGCTGAGTGGGAGTGGGAGTTGAAATGTTTGACCACAGGGTGGTGTGATTGATTGGTAAGAGTGTCCCAGAGATGTTCCCTAAAGCGTTCTGCTAGGAGGCGTCCAGTCTCTCCAATGTAGAGGATACCACATCGGGAGCATCCCCGTTGACTACAGCCCATCCATACTTTTTCCCCGCCCTTCTCGACAGCTGAGCCAGCCACAGTGCCATACTGCTGCCTTCTCCTGCTGAGCCGTCTACTCAAACAGTGTCCAAAACGGTGCACCTATTTTGCAGGTAGATGACTGCAGTGACCAGTGCAGTGTTTTCCTGTTCTTTCTCTGCCTTCTGTTCACCCATTCTCTTTCTCCATCAACAATCCTAATCTGGGGAGTAACCAATTCATTAAACATGCGATCACGATCTCCTCAGCATCCCGTTTGATCCAGTCTGAGTCATTCCTCAACTCCAGAGCCGCCATGTCGTCTAACACGGGCTGCAGTTGGACAAAAGACCTGCACGTGAAGGAGTCAGAGACATCAAGTGCGTCACTGAGCACCCACATTGAACAAGAGAAGCATAACTCCAATCTGAGATCCCCTGCCATTTTTAATCTTAAACTGAATTTAGTCTTAACTTCGTTAAATAAGGACAGAAAGAAAAGTGTTTTTTTAACGACTCAAAAAGAAATAGAAAGAAGTGTTTCATTGCCAATACACATCACTGTCTTTTGTTCGTTTATAAGAGGAGAGCGGGCGGGATGCACTATACATGTAGTGTCTCGGCTTCAGCCGCTGCAGAAGTATACCGGTTCACTCACCGTCCCAGAGTGCAAGTCGAATGCTCCCACTCAACTCTTCTCTCGCACCACCCCGTCGCTGCTGCAAATGAAGGCTGCTGACATTCGAGACATGTCGTGTTTAGATGGAAATTGACCTTCTCGACAGGCCCGATCGTCAATCTCTTTCTCCCACAAATGAAGGCCGCTGAAGCTCAGGAGTTCAAAGATATATCAGACATGATTAAATGGCAGAATCATCTAAAAGGAGCGAATATCACTGTTTCTTTTTATACTTATGATCTTAGGAATGCTGGTATACATTTAAGAAAGCATTTCAGTTCGCTCAGCAAAACTTCATTGTGGTCAACGAAAGAGGGCCCCATTGAGAGGTGAACCTCCTGTGGTTGACAAAGACAGTCTTTGACTCGAAACAATCACAAATTGAAGTATACAAAATTATAAGATTACAGCTAGAAGGCAGATACGCGTTTTTAAGAAGGTATCCTCGATTTGTCACAGAGACGAGGAAATTCATGTTATTCTCTCAGTGTTGTCTGCCTTATGGTGATGGAAGCAGAGATCCTGAATATTTTTGAGTATCAGACTTGTTTTGAGAAACAACGGATTCAAATGTGATCGGGGAGTAGGCATAAACGTGGAACCCAGGAGCCTGTCAGATCAGTCAGAATCATATTGAATGTTTGAAGAGTTTTGGAGGGTTAAAGGGCTATCTGGTGCACAGTAATTGCATGTTCCTGTGATTTGTAAATCCAACTCCTCTTATTTTCAAGTGGCATTTTCCTGAAGCACAGTGATATTTAAGACAGGGTTACCCTGTCGTTTTGGAATGGGACAGACTTGATGTAAGGAAGGGCCGTTGTTAGTCGATCTTCATTACTCTGTCAGATTCTATAACTGACGTTCTCCATCACAAACTACAATTTACTTTCCTGGAACTTTCCATAACTGCAATTCCAGAGAATATTATAATACTGATTTTCCCTGGAACGTTCTGTAAGTAACATTCACGGAACATTCTATAGACAGCATTCTTTTTAATGTTTTAAAGCCCACGTTCCCTGGAACGTTCTCCAACCGACATATTCTGAAAGGTTCCGTAAACAACATTACCGTAACGTTCCTTAATTGACATTTTCCAGCAAGTTCTATCAATGAAATTTCCCGGAACATTCAATAATCGACATTCCCCAAATCGGTCTCTTACCAGCATATTCGGTGTAGGTATGCTCGCTGAGCTGAAAGGTTCATTTCCTGACGTTTCCTTACCCTACTAGGAAACATGTTCAGTGGACATCCGACGAAGCAATACTGAAAATTGCTGCTTTCCATTTATACGTTTGGGTTTCTTTGGGTGTGTGATGTCGTTTCCTGTGGTGATGTTATTTCCTGTGGTGAATTCACTTCCTGTTCCTTTCCTCAGGCGGTGGAAGATGGGGTCGAACTCGATGTGTTTGTTGATAGAGTTCCAGTTGGAATACTATGCTTTGATGAATTCTTAGGCGAGTCTTTGCTTGGCTTGTCCTAGGATGAGGAGAAAGTGAGGTCTGCAGATGCTGGAAATCAGAGCTGATAATGTGTTGCTGGAAATGCGCAGCAGGTCAGGCAGCATCCAGGGAACAGGAGAATCGACGTTTCGGGCATAAACCCTTCTTCAGGAATTGTCCTAGGATGGGTGTATTGTCCCAGTCGAAGTGGTGTCCTTCCTCATCCGTATGTGAGGATACCAGTTGAGAGAATCATGTCTTTTTGTGGTTGGTTGCACAAACTCGCTCTTACCAGCATGTTCCACAACGTTCTATAACCGGCATTCCCCAAAATATTCTTTAACTGACATTCTCTGGAAAATTCTACTACTAACATTCCCTGGAGCATTTTACAACCAGAATTCTTTGGGACATTGTACAACCAACCTTTGCCAGGAATTTCGAAACTCTGTTTTTCTTCAAGGAACTGGAAGAGAATCCTTCAGGACGGCAACGTTTTCATCCTGCGTATGAGAAACTGTAAAGACAGGACCTGCGTCTGCTCTTAAATGATCGACTGTGCAGGAATATTCTCAAAACCACCTGTTGTGATGGATGATATTCTGTGTGTTTGGGGAGGGGGAGTTTATTTTGATTTAGTTCAAATTCTTTTACGTAATTCAGAGGTTACCATTTGTTATTTCAGATCCAACGTTTTCAATAAATCTCTGAATTCAGTAACAGATTTGAAAATGTTACTATCTCTTCAATGAAAATGGTTGCTTTAAATGCAGGCTGATGATTTATTTCTTTATTTTCCTTCTTCATAGCTGACAAAATGACAATCTATGTTCTGCTTCGGAAAGATTGTGGATTGCCTCCGTGTGTCAGTCATTATACAGGGGTCATGGCGGTGCCAGATCTCCTTGCCATTATCCTAGTCCTGATTTTGAGACAAATTTCGACTGTTTATTGGGAACAGTTTTATTTACAGTGGTAATCCCTATGTCTAATATCCATGCCGTCCTGTTTTATGCAGCTACTGATTGATCTGTCTGGTTCACTGTCACTTGCACATTTGATCGATTTATGTCCACTAATGGCCAAAAATTAAAAATGTAAATATTGCAGTGAGAAAACAGCAGCTGTGGTTTCGGGAAAAGTGACTGTGCTGAGCTGTTTAAAGAACATTTCCTGGTGTTTGATGCTGTCATGTCAGTGTTGTCAGCTGGGGGAAAAACCCTGCTTTCGTCAGGAAACAAACAGCATTCAATACTCTCTAGTTCGGGTCACAAACGAGTTCCTGCATAACGTTCTAAAAGCGGCTGGCCCATTTCTCCTGATTCTGATGCTCAATATTTTCACTTTCAGACGCATCTTAGTGACCAGCAATGTCCGTAAATGACTCCAGGCTCACAAACATAGGGCCACTCTGTGTTACACAGAAGTGCAGTATCGGAAAAAAAATCCATAATTTTACTCACTTTGATCTCGGCCAATTTCATCCCGTTATAGTCAATATTAATGGTGTATACTGTACGGTACCAGATGGACAATTTGGGCTTTACGTCGACATGGCTTTGTGCAGAACTTAGGCTTCATGCTCCAGCTGCTCAGATGTTGCACTGCGATTTATGCCATGACTCAGACAAAGTTCAGACAGCCGTGAAGAATGTGCTGAAATATCCCTCTGCTCAAATTCATCAATCGATCAACTTCAAGCCAAGCAGCTGAGTGGACTAGCTTAACTTTTGGCCTTGTGCTGAAGGTGTTGAACGAGACGGACAGGCTCTACTCCAAGTCCTGGTTTTCAGCGAAGGGGACAGGATTGGAGTTGAGCTAAGGTTTTGGCTTTAAGTCATTCTGTCCTTCGATTCACTTGTTGGTTATCCCCTCTGACCAGTCATGGACA
>NW_025194924.1:3231-4261 GCF_004010195.1 Chiloscyllium plagiosum | reverse complement strand
TTTCTAGTTGACAATTTAGAGAGAGTTGGTGTAGAGTTTAGCATCGAACAGTTAGGGTTGGACTGGTGGGATATTATTAATGAGAGAGGCTGCAAAGAAACAATGATGCAATTGCAATGGTGAGGTTTGGAGGGAATTTTACATACACAAGGGTTTCCCTCCAAACGAACAAGTGTTGGCAGGGGGTTCAGGGCGACAGGAAACACTGGGGTTGGTGTTAGCGGTGGGGATGATGTTATTGACAGGAAATCCCTCTCTGAATCCAGCACAGGCACACAGCACTGAGATGGCAGTACTCATTATCCCACTGTTTCTGATCCTTTCTCTCCTCACATTGCTTCCCATTAAATTCCGGGATTGGAAACAAGGTGAGTGAGACACTCCAGCAGTTAACCCCGGCGATCGTTCTCCAGTTGGCACTCGATGTAGGTTTCAAACTGACGTTGCTCACATAGTGTATGAGGGTGTGCGTATGAGAGAGTATGTGTTTGAGTGAGAGTATGAAAGTATACATGTCTGTGAGAGAGAGAGTGAGAGACACACACACATTCTCATTGACACTTATGCATACTTTCACGTGCGCGCACACACAGTCAGTCAGTCACTTCTGCAGTGCACATTGTAGACCACACTTGAGAATCCGAACACCATCCAGGGACAACGCAGCCCCTGCTTGATTGGCACCACATCCACTCTGTCCACCACCCGCGCTCAGTAGCAGCTACGAGATGCCCTACAGAAATTCACCAAAGATCACCAATATAGGACTGATGTTAGGGGTAGGTTCTTCACTCAGCGAGTCGTTAGTTCATGGAATGCCCTGCCAGTAACAGTGGTGGACTCTCCCTCTTTATGGGCATTTAAGAGGGCATTGGATAGGTATATGGAGGATAGTGGGTTAGTGTAGTTTAGGTGGGCTTGGATCGGCGCAACATCGAGGGCCCAAGGGCCTGTACTGCGCTGTATTCTTCTATAATGGGTACCCAATGAACACAGTCCGCCGATTTCTCAGCAACAAACCCAAACAAGC
>NW_025194924.1:1348-3175 GCF_004010195.1 Chiloscyllium plagiosum | reverse complement strand
TTGTTGCTTGCGCATCAGTCAAAGAATCCAGTTTCATTTGCTAGCAGGAGAAGCTGAGTATTTGCAGTGAAACTTTCCAATGTTCTTTCTCTCTTATTTTCTCCAGCTGATTCTTCGAGCAGTTCCCAGTGGCACAGGTAGTTAAGTGAGGTGGTTAGCAACTTCAAACAGCATTCTGCGTGGGTTTCCTCCGGGTGCTCCGGTTTCCTCCCACAGCTCAAAAATGTGCAGGTCAGGTGAATTGGACATGCTAAAATTGCCCATAGTGTTAGGTGAAGGAACAAATGTAGGGGAATGGGTCTGGGTGGGTTGCGCTTCGGCGGGTCGGTGTGGACTTGTTGGGCCGAAGGGCCTGTTTCCACACTGTAAATAATCTAATCTAATCAAACACTGTCTGAATGGGCTGTAAATCACTCTGGGATGCAAACCCAGCAATTTTATATTTGTTAGACAAATTGGAGCAAATGAACTGTTGTGTCTGACTCGTTTGCAAATCTAAAGCACAACAGTTCAAATTGACGACACACTCTCAATTTCCGTTAGATAGCGAACTGAGCGTTGGTCAGTACCATTAGCGGTGAGGTTATCCATTGCCGTTGGAAGAATTGAAAAAGGGAACTTATCATCTGAATAGGAGAGAAAGTTCAAAGTGTCAGTGTAAAGTCTACAGCAGGTCACAAGGAAAATATTTATTGCGAAAGGAATTGAGAGTGGAAGTAGGTAATTGTTACTGCAACTGTACAAGTGATTGGAGTTTCCACATCCGGAGTACTGCAGACAGTTTTGGTCCCATTCCTTGAGGAGAGATGTAGTTGAATTGGAGGGAGTTCAAAGGAGATCACTGAATTGATTGCCCAGATGAAAGTTTAGTCTTATTAGAAGAGACTGGTACAATTTTGATCTCTTTACTTGAGGACAGATGCAGTTTATACTGGAGGTAGTAGATTCACTCAATCATTTCCAGAGATGAAGGGTTTGTCTTAGATGAGAGATTGAGCAGTTTCTCTACAGTTGTAAGAGAGGAGATCTAACTGAAGGTTATAAGATGCTAAAGGGGGTATTAACAAAGGAGTTGGAGAGAGGATGTTTGCTAATGTGGGAGAATCTAGAACAAGAGGTTATCATTTGAGGATAAGGGGCTGGGCAGACTGAAAACAGAGGTAAGGAGGAATGAATTCTCTCAAATGAGGAGAGGGTTGTAAATCTGTGGGATCACTCCTCCCAACCCCCACCACTCAGGGCACTGCATCAATTGGAGGAGGAGACAAACAGATTGTTAATCAGTGATGGCAGTGCTTGCTGGAAAGTGGAGTTGAGGCTGAGATAGGATCAGCTGCGATCGTATGGATTAGCGGAGCAGGTTCCTGATGGGCCAAATGGACTCAACCTGATCCTAGCCTGTATGTTCTTCTGGAGTTATATTATTAGTTAGTAGCAAAACTACTAGGATGGAGAAAATTAAGTTTGATTTAACAAAATAGGTTTTAATTCGTGAACATTTGAAAATAAAGACAAAAGTGATTCCACACACATTTGGTGAAGGATGTTAGTTGAAAGAAACGAAAAGACAATACAAAGTAGGGGGTAAAGTTCTAAAGTGGGTGTAGGAGCAGAGGGAATTTGGGGTATATATCCACAGATCAGTGAAGGCGGCATAACACGGGGGAGAGCAGTTAATGAAACGCACAGCATCGTCAGCTTAATTAATAGGGGCATAGAGTCCGAGAACAAGGAGGTGATGTTGAAATTGTAAAAGACTACTGGTGGACCTCAGCTGGAACGTCAGAGAGAGAGGGAGGGAGGGAGAGAGTGATAACTGGTAGGGGG
>NW_025194924.1:0-1307 GCF_004010195.1 Chiloscyllium plagiosum | reverse complement strand
GAAATACATTTGACAAAGGGAGTTGGCCTTCTATTACCCAAGCTGGTTTTGTTCTGTTCTGGACACCTTACTTAAGGAAGGATGTTCAAACCCTGGAGACAGTGTTAAGGAGATTTATAAGAATGATCACAACGATGAGAGATTTTAGATTCAGGGAAAGGTTCAAGAGATTGAGCTTATTCTCTTTTGAGCAGAGAAGATGAAATGTTGACCTTATTGAGATGTTGGGAGTTTGAAAAATTCTGATAGGAAAGCAAATTATTGTTTCCTACTCATTGGTCTATTAGTAACTGGCTGGTCAGAATTTCAAGATTGTCAGTGAGAGAATGAGATGAGGAGAAACTTATTTAGGTTGTTGGGTTTGGAATGTGCTGCTTGGGAGAGTGGTGGAGGTGGATTCCATAGGTTTGAAAAGAGAGCTGGATATAAATTTGCAAGGGATGACGTTAGAGGGCTACGGAGATAGGGCTGGAGAGTGGGACTAGCGGTGTAGCTCGTTCAGGAGCTGGTACAGACACGAATGGTCACCTTCCATACAGTAAAAATTTATGAGTCTATGAACGTACAAGTTCTGAGTCATATTCCGGACAATTCCAGGAAGTCATTCCTTGGGACCTTGGCTCAGTGACCTCGTTGGCAGGGGTTTTGTACGCAAACAGCAGCAAATTGTTGTCATGAATGGGATTGGAACTTGATTGGGTAATGGTCTGGAAATATTTCATTCCAGGGGAGGCGATGGAAGATCAAGCTGAGGGTGCATGTGAGGACAGACCTGCAAAAAATTTTGAATACACAGATTGGATCAAGTCGATTAAACGGTGAGTGTGATTCTGTGAGGTGCTGATCCTACACCGTCACGTATTTCGCCTGAGGCGGGAATTGAACCCGGGTCTCTGGCGCTGTGAGGCAGCAGTGCTAACCACTGTGCCACCATGCCGCCCACTAGTGTGATTCTGGTGAGTGTGATTCTGTGAGGTGCTGATCCTACACCGTCACGTATTGGTCAGCATTCATGCTGGTATTTATCTGATTGGGAAGATCCGCAAAAACAAATCTCTTCCTGGAAGTGTTGGAGGGAAGTTTGGGTTGTTTCATTTTCAACAGAAAAGATTGATGGGGGAGTAGGACATGACAGAGGTGTATAAGATTGGTAGTGTTGTCGAGCACAGCACCCGAGGGGTTCAGGTCCATAATTCTTTGGAGTTTGTGTCACAGGTAGACAGGGTGTCTGAGAAGGTGTTTAGAACACTTGCCTTCATTGCACAGACCATTGAATGTTGGAGTTCGGACACCATGTTGTGGTTGTA
>NW_025194923.1:0-4261 GCF_004010195.1 Chiloscyllium plagiosum | reverse complement strand
TACTGTTCTCTTCAATTACTCAACAGCCCTTGCTGCTGTTGTTATAGAGTTACATAGCACAAAAACAGATCCTTGGTCCAATCAGTCTATGCCAAAAATAATCGCAGTCTAAACCAGTCCTACCTGCCTACTCCTGGCTCATATTCCTCCAAACCTTTCCTATTCATTCAACTATCCAAATGTCTTTTAAATGTTGAAATTGTACCGATATCCACCCCTTCCTCAGGAAGTTCTTTCCACAAACAAACCAGTCCCTGTACAAAAGAAACCCTATCTTTTTTAAATCTTTCTCCTCTCACTTTAAAAATGCATCCCCTAGTCTTGAAATCCCCCACTCTAAGTAAAAGATAGCTACCATTAACTCGATCTGCACTCTCTATATTTTGCAAACTTCTATCTCAACATCCTGCGCTCCATGTAAAAGGTCCCAGCCTATCCAGCCTTTCTTTGTAACTCAACCCTTCCATACCTGGCAACATCTTAGAAAATCTCTTCTGAACCCTCTCTAACTTTATAACATCCTTCCTATAATGGGGCGACCAGAACTGGACACAACATTAAGGAAAAAGCCTCACCAAAATCCTGTCCAATCTTAACACGAATTCCCAACTGCTATACTCAACATGCCAAAAACCTTTTTAACCAGCCTGTAAAAATGTGCTGCATACTCCAAAGAATTATATGCCTACAGCCCGAGTAAATGTTCCTCTAAAACTCTGAATCCAGATATTCACTTTAGAATCAACTACTAACTGCATCAGTGAACCTGTTCATTCCCTCTGCTCGTCTTTGCTACTTACAGAATCCCTCGTGGGTGTATGTGTAACTCAGTTTTGGCTGTGACAATGGTTTCATTGTAACACACACACGCACACACACACACACGCGCACACACACGCACGCACGCACACACACTTGCCTCATTCTGATGCAATGGAGATATTGAGATATACATCCGTGGAAGGCCCATTAACTGTCATTCAGCATGGTGTTACAACATAGCAGTGAACCCTTCTGTTACTTAAACAAACACCCAGAAAAGCTCACCTCGCGTCGTAATCTGTTAACATATGAGTGAAAGAGAACTCCCAAATTCCACTATTTAAAGAAAATAATATCAATTTATTCTTTAACTCTAAAAGCGAACATTAAAGAACAACTATTCACAGCTCTAAGCCATCCTTTCTCTTAACTGCTTATATTTGCCTTCAACTCAAAAACAATATACTGTTGCAACAAACCACTGACTAAAATTTCTTCAACTTAATTTCAAAATGGACTTCAGTAAAGCCTTTGATAAGGTTCCACATGGTAGGCTATTGGAGAAAATGCAGAGACGTGGGATTGAGGGTGATTTTGCAGTTTGGATTAGAAACTGGCTTTCTGAAAGAAGGCAGCGAGTGGTGGTTGATGGAGAATATTCAGCCTGGAGCCCGGTTACTAGTGGTATGCCACAAGGGTCTGTTTTGGGACCACTGCTGTTTGTCATTTTTATAAATGATTTAGATGCACGCATAGGGGGATGGGTTAATAGATTTGCATATGATCTAAATTTGGTGGAGTAGTGGACAGTGTGGAAGAATGTTACAGGTTGCAGGGGAACTTGGATAAACTACAGAATTAGGCTGAGAGGTTATTCTTCACTTTGGGAAGAATAACAGGAAGGCAGAGTACTGGGTCAATGGAAAGATTCTTGGTAGTGTGGATGTGCAGAGGGATCTTGGAGTCCATGTACGTGGATCCCTGAAAGTTGCCACCCAGGTGGATAGCGCTGTTAAGAAGGCATACGGTGTGTTAGCTTTCATTCGTAGAGGGATTGAGTTCTGGAGACGGAATGTCATGCTGAAACTACAAAACTACAGAATATTGTGTACAGTTCCGGTTGCCACATTACAGAAAGGACGTGGAAGCATTGGAAAAGGTGCAGAGGAAATTTACCAGGATGTTGCCTGGTCTGGAGGGAAGGTCTTATGAGGAAAGGCTGAGAGACTTGAACCTGTTCTCATTGGCAAGAAGAAGGCGAAGAGGGGATTTAATAGAGACACACAAGATGATCAGAGGATTAGATAGGAAGGACAGTGAGAGTCTTTTTCCTAGATGATGACGTCAGCGTGTACTGGGGGACATAACTACAAATTGAGGGGTGATAGATTTAAGACAGATGGCAGAGGCAGATTCTTTACTCAGAGAGTGGTAAGGGTGTGTAATGCCATACCTGCCAATGTTAGGGACACTTAAACAATCTTTGGATAATCATATGGATGATGATGGGATAGTGTAGGGGAATGAGCTGAGGATAGTTCACAGGTGCAACATTGGGGGCCGAAAGGCCTGTTCTGCATTGTATTGTTCTATGTTCTATGTTCTAAAACCATAAGCAGCTGTCATTATCAGTGTCTTTCTTCTACTGGCTACAGATCTCCCTGGATTGTCTTCTTTCTTTTACTGTGAATACGTTTCATTTGAAAAGATACCTTTGATAGAGTGTTTCAAGTGACAGTTGATCTCTCGATGGTAGTTACTCTGCCTGACCTTCAAACTGTCTGCCTATTTTACACACCCGACATCAGATCATAAACAATAGATAATAGACAATAGGTGCAGGAGTAGGCCATTCTGCCCTTCGAGCCTGCACCACCATTCAATATGATCATGGCTGATCATCCTTAATCAGTATCCTGTTCCTGCCTTATCTCCATAACCCTTAATTCCACTATCCTTGAGAGCTCTATCCAACTCTTTCATAAATGAATCCAGAGAGTGGGCCTCCACTGCCCTCTGGGGCAGAGCATTCCACACAGCCACCACTCTCTGGGTGAAGACGTTTCTCCTCATCTCTGTCCTAAATGGTCTACTGCGTATTTTTAAGCTGTGTCCTCTGTTTTGGCACTCACCCACCAGCAGAAACATGTTTCCTGCCTCCAGAGTGTCCAATCCTTTAATAATCTTATATGTCTCAATCAGATCCCCTCTCAGTCTTCTAAACTCAAGGGTATACAAGCCCAGTCGATCCAGTCTTTCAGGGTAAGGTAGTCCCGCATTCCAGGAATTGACCTCGTGAACCTATGCTGCACTGCCTCAATAGCTAGAATGTCTTTCCTCAAATTTGGAGACCAGAACTGCACACAATACCCCAGGTGTGGTTTCCCCAGGGCCCTGTACAGCTGCAGAAGAACCTCTTTGCTTCTACACTCAATCCCTCTTGTTATGAAGGCCAGCATGGTATTAGCCTTCTTCACTACCTGCTGTACCTTTACCTTCATTGACTGGTGTACAAGAACACCCAGATCTCTTTGTACTGCCCCTTTACCTAAATTGATTCCATTTAGGTAGTAATCTGCCTTCCTGTTCTTGCCACCAAAGTGGATAACCATACATTTATCCACATTAAACTGCATCTGCCATGCATCTGACCACTCACCTAATCTGTCCAGGTCACCCTGTCATCTCCTAACATCTTCTTCACATTTCACCCTGCCACCCAGCTTAGTGTCATCAGCAAATTTGCTAATGTTATTACTAATACCATCTTCTATATCATTAATATATATTGTAAAAAGCTGCTGTCATCTCATTGGTTTGTCATTGCCAGACACAATAAATTCAAACTCGGTTGGGTTTTCGTATCCTTGGGCATAATTTAAACTGTTTGATTAAATTAGAATTGTTGTCAAAACAGCAACTCACTCAGGTAACTATTTCACAGCCAAATATTTTCAATTTTCCAGTACACTCTGTTGACTGACAGTTTGTCATATGTGAGCTCTCAGTTTGTGAGCCCTCAGTCCAGAACAGTACTCACTCTCTCTTAAAGGGACAGTCCACACCTTCAACTTCATAACACCTCCCCCTGAAGAAAACAAATGAACCATTATAATGAAAAGATGGCTTCATTTTTTTTTCCTAATTCTTAATCCTATTACAATGAAATACGCAGGACATTAATCGAAGTTCATATTAATTTCTGCAAGATGGCTTCATTTTTTTTCCTAATTCTTAATCCCATTACAATGAAATACGCAGGACATTAATCGAAGTTCATATTAATTCTGCACACACCTACATATAACATTGGAATCTGTTCAAATTTATCTATACTTTATTGTGTTAATCCTCGATAACACATTTGCTATCACATTTTTCAATCCGCAACATGTAAAATTTGCAAATTAAAAGTCTGAAACATAATACTTCAATGAAATAGTCTCATATTTTTGTCCTTAAATCATTCAAACAATGTAAGAGGATTATGATCTGTGTA
>NW_025194922.1:3017-4261 GCF_004010195.1 Chiloscyllium plagiosum | reverse complement strand
TTTGATGGATGTGGAAGACTCCTTTAGGGCCTTGGATAGAGGTGAGGGAGGAGGTGTGGGCGCAGGTTTTACAGTTCCTGCGGTGGCAGGGGAAGGTGCCAGGATGGGAGGGTGGGTTCATTGACAATGTCAGACAGTGCATTCCAGACCCCACCGCTCTCTGGTGATAAACATTTTCCTCACATTCCCCTTGACCTCCTTCCTTTCACTCCAAAATTATGCCCCCTCATTACTAACCCCTTAACTCAGAGGAACAGGTGTTTTATTTAAATCCATGCCTCTCATAATCTTCCACAGTTACCCCCCTTCAGCCTTCTCTGCTCCAAAGTAAACAACCCAAGTTTATCCAGCCTCCCTTCAGAGCGAAATGTTTTATCCCAGGATCTCCTCTGTATCCCAGTGCAATCACATCCTTCCAGCAGTACATTGATCAGAACCGCACACAGTGAAGGGCAAGGGTTCATCATTGTATTGGGGAAACTGAGGGCTTTTCACTGCAATTTCTAAAACAAAAGGAAGCAAAAACTAATCTGTTATAAAACTGCCACCATTTATATAAAAACCTATCCAATTCCCTAATACTTCAGGGATTTTAGGGAGGAAACCTTCCCGAGCCTGGCCGACATGTACCTCCATCCCACAGCAATGTGGATCACT
Source organism: Chiloscyllium plagiosum (assembly GCF_004010195.1). Classification (NCBI taxonomy): domain Eukaryota; kingdom Metazoa; phylum Chordata; class Chondrichthyes; order Orectolobiformes; family Hemiscylliidae; genus Chiloscyllium; species Chiloscyllium plagiosum. Next base: position 3,604 of record NW_025194922.1, on the reverse strand, counting down.
CAGAACTGCCCTCTAATTAAATAGCTCATAAAAGCACTCAAATCAGAACAGTTAGGAAGAGGTAAAAGTTCTGGGCTTGGTCATCAACTGGTCCAGGCAACAGGTATGGAGGAGGTCACAACATGTGACTGCTCTTTAAAAGAACATAGTAACAGGTACAGGCTGTTCAGCCCCTTTTCCATGGTAATATAGGTCCTCAAGTGCACAAGAGAGACGGAGCACATGGTGTCCATGGAGAGGGAGTATGTGATGCCCATGGAGAGGGAGTATGTGGTGTCCATGGAGAGGGAGTATGTGGTGTCCATGGAGAGGGTGTATGTGGTGCCCATGGAGAGGGAGAATGTGGTGCCCATGGAGAGGGAGAATGTGGCGTCCATGGAGAGGGAGTATGTGGTGCCCATGGAGAGGGAGTATGTGGTGCCCATGGAGAGGGAGTATGTGGTGCCCATGGAGAGGGAGTATGTGGTGTCCATGGAGAGGGAGTATGTGGTGCCCATGGAGAGGGAGTATGTGGTGTCCATGGAGAGGGAGTATGTGGTGCCCATGGAGAGGGAGCACATGGTGCCCATGGAGAGGGAGTATGTGGT
>NW_025194922.1:0-399 GCF_004010195.1 Chiloscyllium plagiosum | reverse complement strand
GGTGTCCATGGAGAGGGAGTATGTGGTGCCCATGGAGAGGGAGTATGTGGTGTCCGTGGAGAGAGAGTATGTGGTGTCCATGGAGAGGGAGTATGTGGTGTCCATGGAGAGGGAGTATGAGGTGTCCATGGAGAGGGAGTATGTGGTGCCCATGGAGAGGGAGTATGTGGTGTCCATGGAGAGGGAGTATGAGGTGTCCATGGAGAGGGAGTATGTGGTGCCCATGGAGAGGGGGTATGTGGTGTCCATGGAGAGGGAGTATGTGGTGTCCGTGGAGAGAGAGTATGTGGTGTCCATGGAGATGGAGTATGAGGTGTCCATGGAGAGGGAGTATGTGGTGTCCATGGAGAGGGAGCACGCGGTGCGCATGGAGAGGGAGTATGTGGTGTCCATGGAGAT
>NW_025194921.1:0-4261 GCF_004010195.1 Chiloscyllium plagiosum | reverse complement strand
TTCTGAGAGAGTGCAGAACATTCTCAAAGAGGAGAGGGACCAGCAGGAGGTCATTGTACACATTGGAACTAATGACATAAGAAGGGAAAAGGATGAGATAATGAAGGAAGAATATAGAAAGTTAAGCAGGAATTTAAAAAGGAGGTCCTCGAGAGTAATAATATCTGGATTGCTCCTGGAGCTATGAACAAATGAAGTTAGGAATAGGAGGTTAGAGCAGATGAATGCATGGCTGAGGAGCTGGTACAGAGATGTTTCACATTTTTGGTTCATCGGAATGTCTTCTGGGGTAGAAGTGACCTGTACAAGAAGGACAGATTGCACCTGAATTGGAAGAGGACTATTGCGTGTTTTGAGAAGATTTGTAGCTCCTGTTGAGGTTCTGGATGTAGGTTTGCTCACTGAGCTGGAAGGTTAATTTTCAGACGTTTTATCACCACACTAGGTAACACCTTCAGTGAGCCTCCTAATGAAGCACTGGTGGTGTAGCCCGCTTTCTATTTATATGTTTGAGTTTCCTAGGCTTGGTAATGCCATTTCCTGTGGTGACATCATTTCCTTTGGTGATGTTATTTCTGATTCTTTTTCTCAGGAGGTGGTAAATGGGATCCTAGTCAATGAGTTTGTTGATAGAGTTCAGGTTGGAATGCCATGCTTCTAGGAATTCTCATGCACGTCTCTGTCTCTGTTTGGCTTGTCCTAGGATGGATGTGTTGTCCCAGTTGAAGTGGTGTCCTTCCTCATCCATATATAAGGATACTAGTAAGAGTGGGTCATGTCATTTTGTGGCTAGTTGATGTTCATGTATCCTGGTGGCTAGTTTTCTGCCTGTTTGTCCAATGTAGTGTTGGTTACAGTTCTTGCAAGGTATTTTGTAAATGACATTAGTTTTGCTTGTTGCCTGTATAGGGTCTTTCAAGTTCATTAGCTGCAGTTTTAGTGTGTTGGTGGGTTTGTGGGCTAGCATGTTGCCAAGGGATCTGAGTAGTCTGGCAGTCATTTCCGAGATGTCTTTGATGTAGGGGAGAGTGGCTAAGGTTTCTGGACGTGTTTTGTCTGCTTGTTTGGGTTTGTTGCTCAGAAATCGGCGGACTGTGTTCAATGGGTACCCTTTTTTTAACACATTTTGAACACAATGAACATAGTATGTACAGGGAAATAGTGAGGATTTTCTGAGACTGATACAGTTGGGAAAAAGAGCAAGTCAAACAGTCAGGGCAGGAACAAAGCAGATTCCAGCCTTGGCCGACTGTCCGTGTGGAGTTTGCATATTTTCCTCGTGTCAGTGTGAATTTCCTCTGGGTGTTCCAGTTTCCACCCACAGTCCAAAGATATGCAGGTTACGTGAATTGGCCATGCTAAAGTTGCCCATAGTGTTCAGGGATGTGTAGGTTAGGTGCATTAGTCAGGGGGAAATATAGAGTAATTAGGTAGGGGAATGGGTCTGAGTGGAATACTCTTCCGAGGGCCGGTATGGACTTATTGGACCAAATGACCTGTTTCTGCACTGTAGGGATTCTATGAACTTCTATGAACAAGGTAGGCCTGATAAATTAAACTGCGTTTATCTCAATGCAAGAGGTCTAACAGGGAAGGCAGATGAACTCAGGGCATGAGTAGGAACATGGGACTAGGATATCATTTCAATTGCAGAGATGTGGCTCAGAGATGGACAGGATTGGCAGCTTAATGTTCCAGGATAAAAATGCTATCGGCAGGATAGAAAGGAAGGCAAGAGAGGAGGGGAAGTGGCATTTTTGATAAGGGATAATGTTATGGCTGTATTTAGGGTGCATATTCCTGAGAATATGTCCAAGGAAGTTACTTTGGAACAAAGAAGTAAGAAAGGGATAATCACCTTATTGGGATTGTACAATTGACCCTCCCAATAGTCAGTGGGAAATTGAGAAAAAAAAATTGTAAAGAGATCTCAGTTATCTGTAAGAATAATAAGTGGTAATGTTTGGGGATTTTCACTTTGCAAATATAGATTGGAACTAAATAATGTTAAAGGTTTAGATGGAAAGGAATTTAAATACATACAAGAAAATTTTCTGATTCAGTATGTGGATGTACCTATTAGAGAAGGTGCAAAACTTGACCTACTCTTGGGAAATAGGCAGGGCAAGTGACTGAGGTGTCATTGGGGGTGCACTTTGGGGCCAGCGACCATAATGCAATAGTTTTAATATAGTGATGGAAAAGGATAGACAGGGTGTAAAGTTAAAGTTCTAAATTGGAGGAAGGTAAATTTTGACCATATTAGGCAAGAACTTTCAAAAGTTGATTGGGGGCAGATGTTTGCAAATAAAGGGATGGCTGGAAAATAGGAAGCCTTCAGAAATGAGATAACGAGAGTCCAAAGACACTGTTTCTGTTAAGGTAAAAGAAAAGACTGGTAGATGTAGGGAATGCTGGATGACTAAAGAAATTGAGGTTTTGGTTAAGAAAATGATGGAAGCATACAACAGTATGGACAGCAGAGATCGAATGGTTCCTTAGAAGAGTATAAAGGCTGTAAATGTATACTTAAAAGGGTAATTAGCAGGGCAAAAAGGGGAGATGAGACAGCCTTGGCAAAAAAGTTAAGGAAAATCTAAAGGGATTTCATAAATACATTAAGGACAAAAGGATAACTAGGGAGAGAATAGGACCCCTCAAAGATCAGCAAGGCAGCCGATGTGTGGGAGATGGGTATTTTGCATCAGTGTTTATTTTGGAGAAGGACATAGAAGATACGCTCTGTGGGGAAATAGATGGTGATATCTTGAAAAATGTCCATATTACAGAGGAGGAGGTGCTGGATATCTTAAAATGCAGAAAGGTGGATAAATCCCCAGGACCTGATCAGGTGTACCTTAGAACTCTGTGGGAAGTTAGAGAAGTGATTGCTGGGGCCCTTGCTGAGATGTTTGTATCATTGATCGTCACAGGTGAGATGCCAGAAGACTAAGTTAGCTAATGTGCTGCCACTATTTAAGAAAGGCGGTAAGGAAAAGCGAGGGAACTGTAGACCGGTGAGCCTGACATCAGTGGTGGGCACAATGTTGAAGGGAATCCTGAGGGACAGGAGTTACATATATTTGGATAAGCAAGGACTAATTAGGGATAGTCAACATGGCTTTGTGCATGGGAAATCATGTTTCACTCACTTGATTGAGTTTTTTGATGAAGTAACAAAGAGGATTGATGAGGGCAGAGCAGTGGACGTGATCTGTATGGATATCAGTAAGGCATTCAACAAGGTTCCTCATGATAGACTGGTTAGCAAGATTAGATCACATGGAATACAGGGAGAACTAGCCATTTGGATACAGAAGTGGCTCAAAGGTAGAAGACAGAGGGTAGAGGTGGAGGGTTGTTTTTCAGACTGGAGGCCTCTGACCAGTGGAGTGCCACAAGAATTGATGCTGGATCCCACTGTGTTTCATCATTATATAAATGATTTGGATGTGAACATGGAAATATAGTTAGTAAGTTTTCAGATGACACCAAAATTGGAGTTGTAGTGGACAGCGAAAAGAAGGTTACCTCACAGTACAACAGGATCTTGATGAGATGGGCTAATGGGCTGAGCAGTAGTGGATGGAGTTTAATTTAGATCAATGTGTGTTCCTGCAATCTGGAAAGGCAAATCAGGGCAGGACTTGATGGTAAGATCCTCGAGAGTGTTGCTGATTAAAGAGACCTTGGAGTGCAAGTTCATAGTTCCTTGAAATTGGAGTCTCAGGTAGATAGGATAGTGAAGAAGGCATTTAGTGTGCTTTCCTTTATTGGTCAGAGCATTGAGTATAAACGTTGGGAGATCATGTTACGGCTGTATAGGGCATTGCTTAGGCCACTTTTGGAATATAGTGTGCAATTCTGTTCTCCCTCCTATAAGAAGGATGTTGTGAAACTTGAAAGGGTTCAGAAAAGATTTACAAGGATGTTGCCAGGGTTGGCGGGTTTCAGCTACAGGGAGAGGCTGAATAGACTGGGGTCAGAGGCTGAGGGGTGACCTTTAGAGGCTTATAAAATCATGAGGGGCATGGATAGCATAAATAGACAAGGTCTTTTCCCTGTGTTGGGGAGTCCAGAACTAGAGTGCAAGGTTTAGGGTGAGAGGGGACAGATTTAAAAGGGAGCTAATGAGCAAATTTTTCACACTGCCAAAGGAAGTAGTGATACCTGGTAAAATTACAACATGTTAAAAGGCATCTGAATGGTATATGAATAGGAAGGGTTGAGAGGGATATGGGCCAAATGCTGGCAAATAGGA
>NW_025194920.1:2773-4261 GCF_004010195.1 Chiloscyllium plagiosum | reverse complement strand
TTGAGCTCAGGTCTTGCAATTATTGTGTTGAATTAGAAGGTACTGGGAGTTGCGAGTGGGTTGGTGCGGGGTGTGAGCCTCACAAGGGAGTCTCAGAGGGAATGGTCTCTCCGGAACGCACATCTGGCTGCCATGGGAAATTTATCACTGAACGTGGGGTCAGTGTTTTCTTTATGCGAGGAGACTAGGACCCGTGGACACAGCCTTAGAATTAGAGGGGGTAAATTCAGAACAGAAATGCGGAGACATTTCTTCAGCCAGAGAGTGGTGGGCCTGTGGAATTCATTGCTGCGGAGTGCAGTGGAGGCTGGGACGCTAAATGTCTTCAAGGCGGAGATTGTTAAATTCTTGATGTCACAAGGAATTAAGGGCTACGGAGATAATGCGGGTAAGTGGAGTTGAAATGCCCATCAGCCATGACTGAATGGCGGAATGGACTCGATGGGCCGAATGGCCTTACTTCCACTCCTATGTCTTATGGTCTTATGGTCTTATGGACTGCAGCTGCAGCAACTCCTCCTCACACTCGTCGGGTTAATATTTTATCAACGTCATGAACACATTCCACCCGATCTCAACTTGACCCGCACAATCTCAGACACCCCCCCCCCCACCCACACCTCCATTTCTGGGACTTCTCGATCACCATTTCCGACCATTTACTTCCACATACAACATCTAATGTGGCATTTGCTCTGGATGTAGCATCCTCGACACGAGGGAGACAGGACGCCAACTTACAGAATGTTTTAGAGAACATCTCTGGGACACACTCACTATAAAATTACCCACTACCCTGAGGCCGAACACTTTCATTCCCCCTTGAAGCGCATAAAGGATATGCAAGTCATGGCACTCTTCCACTGCCAAGTTTAGCTGCCTGATGCCTGGAGGAAGAAGGCATCATCTTCCGCCTTAGGGCTATCCAACCACACGAGATCAACTTGGATTTCACAAATTTCCGCAATTTCTCTGTCCCCTTATCCCAGATCAAACCTTCCAACATTGCACTGCACGCCTGAACTGTCGGAGCTGTCGATTATCCGTCCCATCTATCCGCTCCACCCCCCCTATCTGATGGATCACCTTCACCCTCTCCTCAATCTGCCTAAGTTATGGAAGAATCACCTCCGCCTTTTCAACTGGTTTTCCAAATAGGCTGCTGGGTTTTCAGTATCACCAAATTAATCCCCGCTCAAAGCTTCAGGACCGACCTGAAATGTGTAATAGCCTAAGGGCCTGCCACACCCTTTGTCTTATTCGATCTAACCCTGCATCATCAGTAATCAGTTTGACACAACATTGTTCAGATGGTTTCAATCCATAATCTCTCTTAATTCCTGAAGTCCCACCACCTGAATTAGCAGGGCCTTCAAATCCCCCAAAGCCAACAACTGTCCTGTGGTTTCATCTTCAAAGGCTCCAAAAAGCTTTCTAACACCAATGTGTAAACTGGGTAACAGATTTGTCAGACTTTCCACATTCTGG
>NW_025194920.1:0-1771 GCF_004010195.1 Chiloscyllium plagiosum | reverse complement strand
TACCTCTGCTGGCAATGCGTTCCAAACGCCCACTACCCTCAGTGTAAAGCACATTCCGCGTGTATCCCCCTTAAACTTTCCATCTCGCCCCTTGAAAATATGACCTCTCATTATTGAATCCTTAACCCTGGGAAAAAGCTTGTCTCCATCCACACTTTCTATACCCTTCATGTTTTTTGAAGCTCAATCCGATCACCCCTCTATCTCCTTTTTTCGAGTGAAAAAACCTAATCTACTCAACTTCTCTTCGTAGCTGGCACCTTCCATACCAGGCAGTATCTTTGTAAACCATCTCTGCACCCTCTGAAAAGCATTCACATCCTTTTGGTAATGTGGCGACCAGAACTGTACACAGTATTCTAAATGCGGCCGAAACAATATCTTGTGCATTTTTAACATGACTTGCCAGCTCTTATACTCAATACCTAGTCCAATGAAGGCAAGCATACTATATGCCTTCTTGACCACAAAAGTAAACCCTTTCGGCCATTTCGTTTCACAAAAATCCTTAGTTCGTCTTTCCCATTTTGCAGATATGTTTACAAAATCATGTGTTACTACTGGAAATTTCTTACTAAATATTTCAACTGCAGTCCTTTTAAAGCAGGATGAATATATTTCCATCGAGCTAATCTATTATCTCTGGCCTCACAGTTCACTCTCCCACACCATACAAGTCCAGTCGTGCCTATTATAAATATTTCCTAACTCTACAACTTGTAATGCTCTCTTACCAATCTAACGGTTCCTAACCTTCATTAGTTTCAAAGAAATGACAAATACGATCTATTCTCCTTCGTTCTGCCGAAACCATTCTAAGAATGCTTCTGCAGAATGCACTAATCACTTATGGTTCCTTGAAAAACCGGTGTTTAAAAAAACCTCAAGTTCTTACAATGCAAAATAAAATAAAAAAGCCCCCGCATCTGGAGCTCCGGGGCACACAATGCAAAGATTTAACTACCAACAAACAATTGTGAACACGAACCAGATCAGAATGGTTAAACTATAGAGTCTCTCTTTCACACGCAGACACACACAAACACTTCCTGCATGCCAGAGCTGCTCTCTCACACACAAAGACACACAGGGACTGACTAACACCTCGTGGAAATTTGTCTGAATCTCTTTATTCAATAACACTCACGCCTGCACAGTTTTCCTTTACAATCCGCTGCGTTTCCTCAAACTTTAGTTTAACATCCACCTTCAGGTTTCTTGGATTGGAGAGACCCACCTGGAACTTTCTTTGCACATCTGCCTTCGCGTGAATCTCCTTTATTTGACAGAATATAGTCCAAACTGGCAGCAAAATGCTTACCCTTAGAGTGGGTGAGGGGGACCTCGCATTTTCTTCTGTCTATCTCAGGAGAGCTCTCGATTCAACTCGGAAGTGCCCTGCAGCTGCATACTCTTTTCACAGGAAAATGTCTCTTCCCATTCCTATCTCCGCTGCCAACTTCGTTGCGGAACAATCACGCCATGTTCAAAAAAAAAAAATCAGGAAAAGCTGAAATTCCTCATGAACGTAAAGTTATTCACAGGAAAATGTCTCTTCCCATTCCTATCTCCGCTGCCAACTTCGTTGCGGAACAATCACGCCATGTTCAATAAAAAAAAAATCAGGAAAAGCTGAAATTCCTCATGAACGTAAAGTTATTCTTGCAAAATCAAAGCTGTGGAAGCCCGCAAAGTGTCTTCCCTAACATCCCACGAACTGTTTGTTCTCGTCCAGTTTGACACTTTGTTCGTCCCGCGCTTCATGGATAAT
>NW_025194919.1:3113-4260 GCF_004010195.1 Chiloscyllium plagiosum | reverse complement strand
GGGGTTAGAGTCCCCATAAAAGCAACAAAGTTTAGTACGTACGCGTTTAAAGTCCCATGGGGTTTTAGTCCCCATAAAAGCAACAAGGTACGTACAGATAAACAGAGCAACGAGTCAGCTCAAGTGCAGTTGCTGAAGTTACAGCTCGATAAGGCTAGGAGGAAGGCTAATGATACAAAGAAGGCCTCCCAAAAGACGACTAATCAGATGGTTCAGCAGCCGTCGCCACAAAACAAACTGCCCAGTCTGGACCCAACACCTGATTGGATGCCACACTAGCCCCAGTATGGGGGCAGGCCTATAGGTGTTCCAGAAGGAATGTGTGTTAGAGGAAGGGGCCGCGGAGGACTCAGAGGTCAGCCACCCAACACCTGTTTTGAATGTGGCCAACCCGGGCATTGGAGGAGAAATTGTCCCATGTTGTGGGGACCCCAGGGAGGCCAGGGATTGATCCGAGGACAGTATGTCCGCTCAAGTCAGCCTCCTTTTCAACAGGCTGTTCAGCCTTACCAAGCCCCAAATGCAGCTGCAGCTCCGTTGCAAGGTCAGTACCCCCAAACCATGCCGGAAGGGCAGAGGTACGAATATTTGGGGTTGGCAGACTGGACAAGAATCTGTCTTTTTTGGTTGACACGTGTGCAAGATCTTCTACCACCACTTGTGATATACCTCGGTCAAGCATGTCATCCTCCAGCGTCCAGTTAGTAGGGTTCTCGGGCAAACCAGAAAATCTGCCTTTGACATCGCCACTGATCACATCGGTGGACGGACAGACTTTCCGTCACCGGTATATTTCATCACCTGCATGCCCTGTCAATCTGATGGGACGTGATTTGTTGGTGAGATGCGGGGTCTCGGTTCTGTGCGGACCAGACGCACTGGTAGTGACTTTTCCAAATGGCCATTCCGTCAATTCTTCTATGACAATGATTCACTCTGGATCCCAAATGATGCTATCACCGGACACATCACCAATGGCAGAAGGGCAGTGGGCGGATATATACTGGGGAATTCCCGAACCCGAAAACAGGCAGAACAATGGCATACAGTCTCTATACAACCAATGGCGACCCTGGGTTCAGATGCTGCATCCCTTTGCTCCTCCTGCAGATCCCCTCCATGTTACCCTATATTATGATAGAGATGA
>NW_025194919.1:900-2841 GCF_004010195.1 Chiloscyllium plagiosum | reverse complement strand
ACAAGGTACTGCTGGAACATAGGCAGATTGAAAGGTTTCACGGCAGGGAAAAAACAGACCATCCACAGGCTGCAGCGATGCTTGACACTCTACCAGATACCTTGTGGTCAGCAAGTTCAACGGACGTTGGTCACTGCAAACATGTCACACCAATCACATTCGATTTAATAGACCACACTCCGATTTGGCAGAAACAATACTCACACAAACCAGAGGCTGAAGCCGGCATTGCTGACACAATTGCAGGATTGTTAGCAGCAGGGGTGCTAGAACCCTCTCAGTCAGCCTGGAACACTCCTATCTTACCTGTAGAGAAGCAGAATACAGGTAGATATCGGATGGCGCATGATCTTAGACGGATCAATAGTGTCGTTTCTACTCCAACAATTCCAGTTCCAAATCCCTACACTGCGATGTCTGTGCTGACCCCTGACCATAAATGGTTCTTGTGCATTGATCTGGCCAACACATTCTTCTGTTTGCCCCTAGCTGATCATTTGAGGGACATTTTTTCGTTCACCTACAAAGGCCAGCAACTACGTTACACAAGGGTCCCTCAAGGGTTTATTTTGTCGCCGGGGGTGTATAATCAGGTACTGAAACAGCAGTTGAAGGATCTGACGCTCCCAAAGGGGGTGGTATTGATCCAGTATGTGGATGACATTCTTTTGGCAGCACCCGATCATGTTTCTTGTTTGGAAGCCACGCTAAGGGAACAGGTGTCTCTCCGTCCCATAGATCCTCCATTCTGCATCATATCAAACCAGTCACTGTAAAAGACGTGCTCTCATTTCTCGGGTTGGCAGGATACAGCAGACAATTCGTCGCATCATATGGGGAGCTCACTTTCCCTCTGAGGGCCATGGTAAATGAGCAAGGCATGAGAAATTTGTCGGCCCATTTGCAGTGGACCACGGAGGCAGACGAAAGTTTCATATCTCTTAAACAGGCCTTAACGCGGGCTGCTGATTTAGCGGTCCCGGACTACAAAGAGCTATTTTTCCTCGATATTTCTGAAAAATTACACACAATTAATGGTGTTCTTTTTCAGAAAAAAGGGGGAGGCAGGCAGGTGCTGATGTATGTAAGTGTTACCCTCGACCCAGTAGAGGACAAACACCCGCCATGTACAAGACATGCAGCAGGGGTAGCAAAAATTCTCCAAAAGGTAGGACATATAGTCATGGGCCATTCACTAACGGTACTGACGACACACAGTATAGTGGCCTATGTGAACTCAACAGCCTTCACAATGACGTCACTGTGGCAAACCAGGTTAGAGAAAACCCTGAATGCACCACATATAACTTTCACACATGAAGGAATTAACATGGCTGACAACATGGGAGAAGGAGAACCATACATGTGTGAGGAAAGGGTACAGAGAGACGGCAAAGTCAGGGCAGACTTACAGGCAATTCCATTAGCAGACCCAGAAGAAGTGCTGTTCGCAGATGGTTGCTGTTACAGACATCCAACTGAGGGACTTAAAGCAGCCTATGCAGTAGTGCGACGGAAAAGTGAGGGATTTGAGGAAGTGTTGAGAGGAAAAGTGACAGGCAAAGAATCAGCCCAGTTGGCTGAACTACAGGCAATTATTGCTGCGTTAGAATGGTCAGAGGGAAAAAGAGTAAATATCTGCACCGACTCTGCATATGTGGCAGGGGCTATACAGGTAGAACTCAGTCAATGGATCAGGGCAGGATTTTTAACAGCAGCAAAAACCCCCATTAAATATGAAAAAGATATGAAAAGATTAGCGGAGGCCCTAATGAAACCTGCAGAAGTGGCAGTGGTCAAGTGTAGAGGACATGATAAAGCAGATACAGTAGTAGCGAAGGGCAATCAGGAAGCAGGCTCAGCAGCAAAGAAAACAGCAGGGTATACCCCACAGTATATAATGATGCAAACAGAGAGAACAGTGTATGACCTGCTGCCCGC
>NW_025194919.1:0-435 GCF_004010195.1 Chiloscyllium plagiosum | reverse complement strand
TATATCAGGGAATGTAGAACGTGTACAGAATACAATGTGAGACCAACAGTGAAACCACACGAGGGAAAATTCCCTCTCCCAAGAATGCCAGGTCAGGAAATAGTGATCGACTACACTGACATGATAGAGAGAGTAAACGGATACCAGTACCTTTTAGAAGCAGTGGATGCATACACTGGTTGGCCAGAAGCAATACCAGCAAAAAAAGGACGACGCAAAAACAGTGATCAAATTCTTGATAAACCAATACATTCCAATGCATGGGTTTCCAAAGAGAGTCAGGTCAGATAATGGCACACGTTTTAAGAACAAAGACCTGCAAGAAGTTGAAGCGGCTTTAGGAATGAAACATGCGTTTGGAACAGTGTACCATCCTCAGTCACAGGGAAAAGTGGAAAGAAGGAATCAGTCCATAAAAGGAAAAATAGGAAAAGT
>NW_025194918.1:0-4260 GCF_004010195.1 Chiloscyllium plagiosum | reverse complement strand
TTATTGACTTCTGCCCTCAGAACTCAATACCCTGCATGGAGCTTGGCGCAGAAGAAACCAAGGAAAGGAGTATAAGCACCTTTAAATATCATATCAACGCTTTTAACCAATCCCTTTTGAAATGGCAGGCTGCCGTTCTACTTCACAAACCGAAGTGCACAACGTCAAACCTACCCATATTGTTCTTCATCTGCCACGTATTTTCCCATTCAATCCAATTGTCTCACTCACCGTCACCCACTTACAATCCAACACCGTTTTGTGCCATCAGCAAAATGGGAAATGTTGCAGTTGATTCCGTCAACCAAATATGTGACATCTATTGGGAATAGCTGGTGCACAAGCAGCAATCCATGCAACGTCCCACGACACTTCCAAAGTGAAAACAGATTGTTTTATTACTGCTCACTGATTCGTGTCAGCTCTCCTATTCTATAACCATATTCATATTCTAACCCCAATCCCATAACATTTGTCTTTATAAACGAGGCCAGAGTCTTCATGCAAAATCTTTCTGAAAATCCAAATGAATTGCATTCTTTGCTTCTCTGTAAGTATAGAGACGAGTCAGTTTCTCTTATATGATTCCCATTTCATGTTGATTTGCGTACATATTGACTCATTACATAAGACATATGAGCAGAAGTAGGCCATCTGGCTCTTCATGCCTGCTCCGTCATTAAAGAAGATCATGTCTGTTCTTTTCCTGGCCTCAGCTCCGCAAAACCGCTCTCGCAGCATAACCCTTAATTCGTTTCCTGTTCAAAAAAAAAACTATCTTCGCTTCAAAAAATTCAACGACAAAGCCTCAACTACTTCACTAGGCAGGCAATTCTACAGATTCACAACTTTCCTGGTCAAGAGATTACTTCTCAATTTCGTCCTCAATCTGCTCCCCCTAAATTCAGAGTTTGTGCCCTTTTGTCCCAGTTTCCCCTGCTTGTAGAAACAGCCTTTCTACTTATATCTTATCTTTTCCATTCATATTCAGGCATGTTTTTATAAGGATCTCCCCTGATTCTTCTAAATTCCAACCAATACATAATTACAGTGATCTCAGTCTCTCCTCATAAGCCAACCCCTCAACTCCAGAATCAACTGAATGGACCTCCACTGTATGCGCTCAAGTATCAGTATTTCCTTTCTCAAGTAAGGAGACCAAACGTTCACGTACTCTAGGTATGGCTTCATCAGCAATCGATGCTCTTGCAACATGCACAAGGCCAGCCAGGTCTCTCTACACAGAAGCATGCCGCATTTCTTTTTATCATTCAAATGATAGTCATTTTATGTAATATTATTCCGACCAAAATGAATGACTTCGCTTTTCGCAATATCTTTTCCATCTGCCCGAACTTTGCCCGCTCCCTTATACTATCTCTGACCCTTGGCAAAGTCTCACAGTACTCTGCACACTTTGCCGTACCACTCATCTTCGTATCATCTGCAACCTTTGGCTCACTGCACGTGGTGCCCAAGTCATCTATGTAAATTGTGAATAATTGCGGTCCCAACATCCATCCCTGAGGCACACCACTAGTCACCGATCATCAACTAGAAAATTACTCATCTACTCACATTCTTTGCTTCCTATTAGTTAACCAATTCTCTATCCACGTTAATATATTACTCGTAACAACATGTAGCTTCACTTTAAGCAGCAGCCTTTTGTCTGGCACCAAAATGCCTTTTTGGAAATCTAAAAACACCACATCATCTGGGTTCCTATGGTAGCAACGTTTTCATAGAATTCCAGTTGATTAGTTAGGCACGAATTGCCTTTCATGAAGCGACGCTGTGTCTGCCTAACGGGACAATGTGTTTCTCGATAACTTGCTCCTTCTTCCTTGATAATAGAACGAAGTGTTTTCCCCACAACGGAAGCTAGGTTTTTGGCCTATAATCCCTCGCCTTTTGTCCACTCTTTTTTAAACAGTGGCGTCACATTTGATGTTTTCCAACTTGCTGGAATTCTACCAGAGTCAGGAAAATTTCCACAAGTCCATTTGCTATTTCTTCCACCACCTCTTTTATTTCACTGGGATGCATACCTTCAAAGTTAGAAGACCTATCTACTTTTAGTTACATTAGCTTGCCCAACACTACCTCGTTATTGATAATGATTATTTCCAGGTTCTCACTTTACTTCGTCCCTTTGTGAATTACTGGCATGTTATTACTGGTGCATTACGGTGAAGACTGACGCAAAATGCCTGTTCAATGCCGCGGCTGTTTCATCATATCCCGTTTTAAATCCCCCTTAACATCCTCTAAAAGACCAATGATTAGCTTAACCACTCTTTTCGTTTCAGAGATTTATGGAAACTTTAGCTAGCTGTCTTGTTTTCTGAGTTTTTATCTTTACTTTCTTGACAGTTTTTTTGTGACGTTCTGTTGCCCTTTAAAGGTTTCCCAATCTTCGAGTTTCAATCTAGTCTTTACCATTATTTATGCCATATCTTTTAACTTGATTACCTCCCTTATTTTCTCGGACATTCATGGTAGATCATCCCTTTCCGGCTGTCCTTCCTTTTCTCTGGGAGATAATTTTGCTGAGCACGTTGAAAAAGAATGATTTGACAGTCATCCCCTGTTCATTAATGGTCCCACCATAAAGTATTTGTTTCCGTCTATTTTAGCCAACTCCTCCCTCATTCTATGGTATTTTCCTTTGTGTAAGTACAGGACACTGGTATTGGATTTTGATTTCTCACCTTGCATTTGTATTCTTAATTTAACCAAAGTTTTAGTACCAATAATGTTTACCACAGCATTTATTAACGAATTTTATTCTTTTTTTCTCACAAGACGTAGGGCTCCCAGTATTGCTGGGAAGAGTTGATTTGTTTGGTTAGCTTTCTTCTGTGAAGATAGAACTGAAGTAGTTGTTTCATAGTTCTGCCAATTCCCTGCTCTCCGCTGTTCTCTTAGTTCAGACTGTAAGGAAGCTGCACTTATGTTCTTTTACCTTTTTCATTGGCAATTTATGCTTACAACTTTTGTCAATATACACCTCAGAAAACCAGCAATTCCTGTCCACACCTTACAATCACAGGATCGTAACCTCTGTACGATCAGAAATACAGCAAAGTTTACATTAATACCAGTTTCCTTTCACAAGGCCCGTAGTCGGGGATGTTAAGACACTTGAAGAGTTTGTCCACGTACATTTTAACGTTTGTATGGTTGCCGTGACAAATCTCATCTCGGGAAGTGCATTCCAGATCGCAATATCCTCTGGATGAAAAAAATGATCAAATCCTCTGTAAAACTCATTCATTCACTTTAAAAATGTGCTGTCTTGCTATTGATCCTTTGAATAGAGGGAACAGCTGCTGTGTATACAGCTTGTCCATCTGAATCAGGTCCATCTCAGGTTTCTCTGCTGCAATTTAAACAATCTTAGATTATCCAGCCTCTTTTCATTGCCGATGTGCTCCATCCCAAATAACATACGAATGAATCTACTCTGCACCCCATTTAGTGCAATCACATGCTTCCTGTTATGTGGCACCACTACCTACGCACAGTATTCTATCTTGGCCTAACCAAAGTCCTGTATAACCGTTATAATATGTATCTCGATGAGTAAAGGCTATGCTTACTATCCACAATTCTTAATTCGACTTTTAAACTGTCCAGTCACATTCAGGGATCTGTGGAGAAACACTCTCTGAGCTTCCTTGTGTGCCGCCATTCATTGAGCGCTCCCCTGTATGGTTCCTTTTTCCAAAGTGCATCATCTTATATTTATCAGGTTTACATTTCATCTGCCAATGATCTGCCCATCTAACCATTCCGTCTATACTTTCCTGATACACAAAACCTTCCTCCTCACAGCCAAAGTTGGTGTCAAACCCAAACTTACCCATTAGCCTCCCTTACCTCCCTTAACATTCACATCGACATCATTTAGGATTAACACAAATAACAAGGGGCATACCATTGGTGACTATGGTACACCAGGGGGTTACTGGTTTCTAGTCACACAAGCAGACCTTCCCCCACCACCCTCTGTGCCTGATACTGAGACAAGTTGAATGTAGTATCCCAAATTATCCTTGATAACATAGATGTTACTTCATTTATCAGTTTCCCATGTTGGGCTTTGTCAAAGACCTGGTTGAAAAACCGTCTAAATGAACTCCTCCAGAAGGTTTAATAAAATTCGTTCAGCATTACTTCTCTTAGATGACCTCGTGTAGGCAAACACTGATCAACCATTGCTTCTCTGAATGAAGATCAATTTCGTCCCTCCCG
>NW_025194917.1:0-4260 GCF_004010195.1 Chiloscyllium plagiosum | reverse complement strand
CTTGGGAGTCCATGTGCCAGTGAATGCAGCGAAGATTCACAGAACTATAGCTGGACAGCACGGGTTCAATGGTCAGGGAAATGACACAAGCCCAGGATGATGTCACTGGCATTTAGAAATATCTGAAATGATATATGATTGAGATTTATGACATGAACTGCTGGGTTAGATAGGGAGAAAATATTTTATTTGCTGCTGGAGGCTCATTATCTAGTAACCTAACAATAGACTGGAACCCTTTGGAAACTCGGGCCGTGTTCAGCTGAGGTTAGGTTTTGTTTAAATCACCCGATACTGTCCCCATTAAACTCTCGCAGAAAAGGGTCCACATGGGTTAGGTACAGAGTAAAGGTTTCTCTACACTGTCCCCATCAACCAATCCCAGGACAGGTACAGTGTGGAGTTAGATGAGGAGCAAAGCTCCATTTACATTGCCCCCATGAACCCTCCCAGGATAGGGATCATAAGACCATAAGATAGTAAGACATCGGAGTGGAAGCAAGGTCATTCAGCCCATTCCGCCATTTAATCATGGCTGATGGATGTTTCAATTCCACTTACCCACACTCTCCCTGCAGCCCTTAATTCCCTGCGAGATCCTTTCCATGTCTCCTCATTTCCATTCTGAATTGACCCCCTCTAATTTTAAAGCTGTGCCTACGGGTCGAGTCTCCCCGACTAACAGAAACAACTTCCCAGTATCCACCCTGTCTAAGCCATGCATTATCTTGTAACTTTCTATTAGATCTCCCCTTAACCTTCTAAACTCTAATGAATACAATCCCAGATCCTCAGCCATTCGTATGTTAGGCCTACCATTCCAGGGATCATCCTTCTGAATCTCTGCTGGACATGCTCCAGTGCCAGTATGTCCTTCCTGAGGCGTGGGGCCCAAAACTGGATACAATGTTGTAAATGGGGCCTAACTAGAGCTTTACAAAGTCTCAGAAGCACCCGGCCGCTTTTACATTCCAACACTGTTTAGATAAATGACAACATTGCATGTGCTTTCTTAATCACGGACTCAACCTACAAGTCAACATTTAGAGAATTCTGGACTAGCACTCCCAGATCCCTTTGTACTTTGGCTTTATGAATTTTCCTCACCGTTTAAAAAATAGTCCATGCTTATATTCTGTTTTCCAAAGTGCAAGACCTCGCATTTGTTCACACTGAATTTCATCAGCCATTTCCTGGACTATTCTCCTAAACTGTCTTAATCTTTCTGCAGCCTCCCCACCTCCTCAGAACTACCTGCCTGTCCCCCTAACTGCGTCTTATCGGCAAACTTTGCCAGAATGCCCCCGGTCCCTTCATCCAGATCAGTAATACATAAAGTGAACAGCTGCAGTCCCAACACTGAACCCTGTGGGACAACACTTGTCACTAACTGCCATTCTGAAGAAGAACCTTTTATCCCACCTCTCTGCCTTCAGTCAGACAGCCAATCCTGAATCATGCCAGGATGGCTCTGGCTCTGTATCAGTGTCTGTAAGTCTCCCTGTTTCTAACATTACCTCCATTCCCTACAATGCTGGATATATTCCAAAATAGTTCGATTACCTGTAAAATATTTTGGGATACCCTTAAGATATAAAACAGAAAGTGCTTTATAACTGCCCACTCCCTCCGTTTAAATGAGGATATTCCGTGTATTTCTGCTACATTTATATTGTCCGTAAATCACACAGAACATTCACACCCAGGGACCGTGAACAATCCGGAAGGTCCATGAAGTCTCGGTCTTTATTGCAGGCGATTGGCCATCGACAGTAAGGAAGCCTTCCTGTGACTGTTTCACTGAGACAGCATCAGGAATCCTGTGGCCCACTTTGATCCTCACACTGACTGTTCATCGTCTCTGCAAATAAAACCACATTTTCAAGATGCAGGAATGTGAACGAAAACAGCTACTGATGTGCTTCCCCAGTGTAATCACTGATACTTTTCAGGGGGAAATTTTCAGGAGGACACTAAACTGACAGAAACACAGAAACCAGGAGCAGGGAGAGGCCACTCAGCCCTTCTAGCCTGCTCTCCCATTCAGTGTGGTCATGTCTGACTCTCTATCTCACCGCTATATTCCCAATTTCGCTCCAAACCCCGTGATGTCATTAACCAGTAAAAAACATAATCAATGTCTTTCCTGAATATGCTCAGTAACCTGTGCTCCACAGCCTTCTGTGGGAGAGAATTCATCAGGTTGATCACTCTGTGTGAAGATAATTTTCTTCCTCTCTATTAGAAATGGATGAGCCCATGTCCTGAGACTGTGATGCTTGTTCTGAGAATACCTGCCCAGGGGATACAGCCCACCCCCTGTATCTCGTCTGTCCAACCGTTAGAATTGGATGCATATCCATCAGATCCACCACTCATTGTCCTGAATACATGCCCAGATAAACCAACCTCTCATGGGACAGCCCTGTCATCCCCAGGATTTGCCGAGTGAAGCTAATGAGCTGTCAGAGGAAGTGGTGGAGGATGGTACAATGGCATGTGGTTCACATTTGTAGGAGGAACAGAAATAAAAAACAGAACGACTCGGTTGAAAATAGTGAGAAGTTATTTAATATCATTATCCAGAAGGATTTATGGTATCAGAAATATAACTGATAGTGGAGTCAATGAGGAGGAGGACAAATGCTACATTGTCAGTTATTTCCAGCAGACCAGATAAGGACAGGGAGGTAGTCTGCTGTGAAACTCTCTTGGCCAGATTTTCCCTTTCATTAAAAATATTAATATCCCTTTGGATCCTCTGTCACACAATCGCTCTGTAACACATTCTACACACAGCATCACTGGGCTCTCTCACATTGAGGATGACTCTCTTCCACTCTGAGTGAGTCACTAGGTGGCTGTACAGACCAATGCTGCTTATTGGGAAGGATTCCTGAAACAGGGAACGTTTCCGGGTTGGAGGTACTTACAGAGAGAGAGGCTGTGCACACTCATGGATGCTTCAGGCTGGGTGAAATCATTGACATATCTGATAGCAAGATAACATTAAAATACAGATTTGAAGGCAAGACCAATTTGAAACGCAGATTTTACTGGAGACAGCGCAGTTCAGATGGAAACCACATGGAGTTACCTAATGGATAGCAGACACTTCAGCGACATGAAGCCGACAGACAATAAAATCATGGTTAACATGTTAGGTCTGAGTCTGAAATTTCCAGTAATGGTGTAAGAACAGGGTATAGGAAGATTTAAACAGCATGTGGATTGATGCAGTAATTAAACACAAACAAACACACTTGATGCTGAGACCTGGTTCGAAGTTATCCAAAAGCTCGGATTTAAAACTGAGATTGGGAACTTTCTGAGACAATTCCCGGGAAGGTGTGGAGTATGTGATCTGCTGTCAAGTGATGACATTGACCCCTGTGCTGAATATAGACTCAGTTCCTGGAACTGTCTCCAGCTTTTCTCCCAATCCTTGAGACAGGCTCCTTGGGCTGAGATACTTAATGTTCGCAATCATCATGTTTATGGGTATGATCTGTCCAGATGATCCCCACTCCCCCCCATCACCCCCACCTCCCAATCACCCGAGCACTCTCACTAGGCAGCTGGAGAACAGAATACCCCCAGGACCAGCTACTGGTGGGAGAATCAGAATGACATGAATAATTGGGATGGTTTATTGAAGCATAAGAAACAGTCCAGCACCTACATGGATGTTCTTTTGAAAACAGAAACGTTGATTGTTTTCTCGGATGGAAAGAGCTGAAAACCGAAGCAGCAGAGTTGGAGTCGACACCCTAGATCACTTCCTCTGATACAGGAGGAAGCAGAGACCCTGCTCCTGCTACTTCCCACCTGGTTATTTTGGACAAATCTTGGCTCTTTCCCCTTGCTCCACTGATCTTTGGTCTGTGCAGTGTCTCCAGCTCATTCACACTGGTCCCCAAAATGTTAAACTAAAACAAAACAGGAATTGTTGCAAAGACTCCACAGGTTTGGCAGCATCTGTGGGAGAGAAATCAGAGTTCATGTTTCAGGTCCAGTGACCTTCTTTCAGGACCGAAATATTACCTCTGCTCTCTGAATTGGGAAAACTGTGTCCTTACCTTCATCTTCTTTCGGTTCTCTTGACGTCTGCTAAATATTCCATCTTCTCTGATCTCTCTGACGGATTTGCATCTCTAGAAGGGATCCCTTTGGTCCTCCATGGTCATTTCTTGCCCATCACCCACGGGACTTTGAGCTTTTGTCATATTTATGCAGTGATTAGTTCAATAACTCTGGAAA
>NW_025194916.1:2767-4260 GCF_004010195.1 Chiloscyllium plagiosum | reverse complement strand
AACTATTAAGAAGTGTTCATGTTTAAAATTTAGCAGCAGCTTGATTTTTAAGCAAGAAAAGGTTGCTTTATAAAAGATAACAAGATTTTTATCTGTTCTGGGCACTGAAAACATGGAAGTCAATTCTGAAGGAAAAAATCTTCGTCAGTAATGTTCCCACATATGTGGAATAATTGCTTCTGGTCACTCTTCAGGTTATAGAGGCTCGGAAAGAAATGAGTTGGCCAAAGTTAGCAACATCATTTGGATGGACTATGCTCATTGGGGAAACTTGCAGGATCTGTAGAAGAAACATGTGTTTCAGAGTGTATGCAATAAACCTGAACATTGCTATATTTTTCACAGAGCTTGGGACCCGACTGGAGTAGCAATGAAGCTCGTATTGTTTTTTTAAATTTCTGAGCTTGCCAAATTATTGTTGGTAAATGCGGTGACTTTATCAAAGCACATTTCACACTCCCCAGCCAGGAATTTGATCCCAATTCTGTCAGTCCCTCTATTCCTATGGATAAGAGGTATTGTAAATTTGAGCACTCCATTTAACTATTTGAATTGAATACTTCAGTGGTTACGTCCTCTTGGATTCTTAATTTCAAATTACTCAATGTGATTTTTTGTCCCCCCTGAATTTGCCAAGCACTGGTCAGTTCTGGAATATTCCAAATATTTACAATAGATGCATTCACATCTATTGAAGGCAACCTGGTAGATTTGAATACCGTGCAGGTAGTCAACAACAATATATAAGTAACTTTATGAATTGCTTACTGTACACCAACAACGCAAGCCAGGTACTATTTAAACCACAGATTGTCTCCCAATGATTCCCAAATCTAAAACATGCATTCCAGATATGCTCACTATCACTATCTGGGAGCAATCTCCCAAAGTGCTCCCAGAATTTAGAAAGCGCATACACTGCCCTCCAAGCTCAATCTGCTGTCACAGGCTTCACTCTTATTGTATACAATGACATTTATTATCCAGTTCTTTAATGTGACAAATGATTTTACAAACAATTTATAAAATACTATAAATCCTGAAGAAATGTGATGTCAGCTCTTTGTAGAAGTGAATGGAAAGTGTGATGTTTGCTTGACTTTGGCTCTATATATCAGGCCGAACTGAACCTTTAGCAAGATGTGGGATGTTTCCCACACACTTTGTTTAAAAAAGCAAAGATTATGCTCTGAGATTTAAATGTTCAATCAGGTTTAATAAAAATCCTTCCAAAAATTGAGTTTGACTTCAGCTGCTTTAAAGAGACATGCTCTTGGCTTTCAATTTTATGACATGTGATCATTCTTTGCTAAAGGTGGCTGTGTGCAACACTGCAGGATGTTATGCTGAAGTGCCTCATTGGGTGGAGGAGCTTTATTCCTGGTGTAACTTGGCTAATTTTGAGATGGAATGTCACTTTGACATTAAATCTTGTTTTTAAACTGAGACGTACTTGTGTAACTCAAGTGTGGAAACTATGCTCATGTTTGCAA
>NW_025194916.1:0-2339 GCF_004010195.1 Chiloscyllium plagiosum | reverse complement strand
GTGGGGAGCTTTGTGTCAGCCTGAAGTTTTTGTTAATAACAACATTGCAGGTTGAAATTGACGGTTTTGACGAATAATGCTTCAACAAACTTGGAGGAAATCCTTCTGAATGTATTGATTAACTGGACTGAGCCTTTTTACATGCAGCCCTGTTAGTAGTGCTGTCATATTCTCAGTTAATAATCACACAACACCAGGTTGTAGTCCAACAGGTTTAATTGGAAGCACACTAGCTTTCGGAGCACCGCTCCTTCATCAGGTGATTGTGGAGGGCACAATTCTCAGGCACAGAATTTATAGCAAAAATTTAGTGTGATGTAACTGAAATTATCCATTGAAAAATACCTTGATTGTCTGTTGAGTCTTTCATCTGTTCGAATACCATGATAGCTTCACTTCTTTCATGCATAAATCACAAAACCTTTTTTTAAAAGTTGCATTCCTGACAGTGGCCCATCAAATCACTCATTGTATTAATCACTGCACAGTCTCAACAAAGGTACGAAACTGGATGGACGACATTACATCTACCAATGCACTGAAAAATACAACAACTCAATCAGCCCTCTTGACCCTGCAACTTCTGTCTCACTGTGGGCCAAAACAGCAGCAGAACTGTACTCCAGCACAATCTGAAATCTCATCACCTGGTATATTCCCCATTCAACCATTAACATCAGGCCAGGGGATCAACCGTAGTTCAATGGAGAGTTCTGCAGAGCATGCCAGGAGCAATACCAGGCATACCTAAACATGTGGTGCCAACCTGGTGAAGCTACCCAACCTACAACACCAAATAGAACTATGTGATCCAACAACCAATGGATCAGATCTGAGCTCTGCAGTTCTGCCACACATCGTCAGGAATGGTGATGGGCAATTAAACAACTCACTGCAGGAAGCATCACAGATATCCCCACCCTTACTGATGGAGGGGCCTCACACATCCATGCAACAGACAAGACAACAGCATTTGCAGCAATCTTCAGCCAGCAGTGCCAAGTGGATGAGCCTTCTACATTGGTCCCTCACATCGCAGACGTGAATCAACTTGGTTGAAAACTTATTTCAAATCAGATCAAGAAATGGAGAAGTCGTGTAAAGGCTGTCAGCCCTACCAAGATTACTGATGGCTGTGCTCCAGAAATTGCTGCCAACCAAGACAAGTCCAGCACTGGCACCTACTGACATTGTGGAACATTTCACAGGTTTGTTCAACACAAAAATGCAGGACAGAGCCAACTCAGCCAATTACCCTCCATCAGTCGACACTCGCTCAGTAGTGAAGTGATGGGAGGTGTCATCAACAGTGTTGTCACGCAGCTGCTCAGCAATAACCTTCTGTGACACCCAGTTTGGGTTCTGCCAGGGCCACTCAGCTCCTGATCTTGTTCCAGACTTGATTCACAAACTGACAAACAGCTGAATTCCAGAGGTGAGGGGAGGGTGATAGCCCAGTCCCACTTCAAGACCACTATTTCAACTTCAGTGATATCATCTGACCTCACCACAGTCTCAGCTCATTTGCTGAAACTCTCATTCATTCATTTTGTTAACTCTAGATTTCATTATCTAAACCCACTCCTGGCCAGCATCCCACAATCACCCTCCCTATAATCTCCAGAATATTGAAAACTCTACCGCCCAAGTGCTCACTTGTACCAGAACTTGCTGATCCATCAAAAGGCTCCCATTTATAAGCAACAATAATTTACTTTCACACCCTTGACTTAATTCCGGGCTGTAATCATTCCTATCTTCCTGCACCACACACCCTTTCATATCTCAATAACTCATTTTAGTTTAGACTCCCAATGATGTGTTTATTTTTGAGTTCAGCTATGTGACTGTTTCGAAAGATTCCAAGGCAACACAGTCTGGAATTCCCACCCTCTAAGATCTGTTTTCTTCCTTTAAGGCATTCCTGAAAAATTGCTTATTTGGCAATGGTTTTGGTCACTGGACATAGTATTCTCCAGCTGTGGCGTTATGTCAAAAGTTCTCAATATTTTTGTGAAATTAAAAACATGTTGATTTGTACAGATATCTTCTACATTTCACTATCGCTGAGTGAATAATCTGTAATGTCTCTTACCCAACCACGTTGTGGGAGCGCCTTCACCATTCAAACTGCAGCTGTACAAGGAAGTCAAACATCACCTTCTCCACGGGCAACAGGGCTTTGGCAATGATCACTGGTATCTGTGGAAGGAGAAATACACATGATGTTTCAGGTAGTGAATTATAGGGAATGAAAATGGTGCAGAATTTGACTGTCAGAAATAGAAGAAAAATCCACTCACTATTGGAAAAAAGAATTATTGACTGTCAAAGATATT
>NW_025194915.1:0-4259 GCF_004010195.1 Chiloscyllium plagiosum | reverse complement strand
CATCTGAAAATGTGGCATTGTATTTTCTCTCCCGCAACCGAGTACAGTAATACTATCAATTGCAAATGGTTGAGGCATGAGTACTGAAATCAATGGCACAAACTGCATTTGCCAAAAGAAAATGAAACATTTATTCCACCTGACTACATTTTGTTGGATAACCAATCCTCCATCCAATCTAATAAATTACTCCTAAACCCATGTTGTCTGATCTTACCTTTTACTCTTTGCAGAAGCGACATATCCGATGCCTTCAGGAAGACTAGATATGTTCCATCTCCAGAATTTCCACGATCCACCTTGTTTGTGACATCTTCAAATAACTCAAGGAAACCATTCAAACACGATTTAGCCTTCGTAAAACCATGTTGACTCTGACGAATTTGAGGTTGCAAATGTCCTGAACAATAGACTCTAAAAAGTTGCCTTAAATTACAATAGTTTATTGTTACATTTTAGTCCCTGATGTATAACATTATTACAAGTTCTTCCCTTTCGAAAACCTTCACGTTTTCTTTGAATAATACAACAGACACGTGTCTAAATTACCTCTTCCTTTTTCATGAAAGAAGTGTCAGATAGTTTTTATCCTTATCCAATTCCCTTGCAATATGCTCGGTGGGTCTGAATGGCCTCCTGTTATCCCAGTGTAACAATCTCCAGTCACTGTGTGACCTCTTCCTGTTCCTATGTTCCAGACTTGAGGAGGCTGAATGGACTGATCCTGTTGCTGTTTAACAGGATACTGGTGCAACATGGCCTACTGTTATAGGCTCGATTGGCTGATTGGCCTCCTTCTGTAAATGTATATCAGGATCCAGGGACTGAATAGCCTCGTCCTGTTTTGGTGTAACAGGTTCGAATGCCTGAATATACTTCTGTTGTTCCTGTGTAACAGGCTGAAGAACGGAATGGATTCCTCCACTCTCTGTGTAATTCGCTTAACTTGTTGAATCCTTCTGTCTTCTATGTTGAAATAAGATCATCCTTATTTTTTGTAAACTCCACTGGCTACTGGGTCAACCTGATCATCCTTTCGTTATAAGTTAGCACCTTCATTGCAGGAATCATTTGAGGGAACCATCTCAGAGCTGCTTCCAATATAACAACATCCTTTCTTCATTGAAGAGATTAAATCTGTACACACTACTCCAGATGTGATCTCACTAAGACCCTGTACAGCAGCAGCAACACTTTACCAGCCTGTTTTAAGGTTCCCACCCAGGTTAGAGCAGTCTCAGCTCTCGGGGGGAATAGAGAGCATTGTTGGAAGATCAATGTCTTCTCTATTCCATCAGCATAACGGGAGATCTGGAGAAATTAAAGTTTAAGAAGATTATAAATGATGTGGCGAGATGATATCCACCATTACTCTCCCCAGAGCCCACGTCGCTCAGATTCCACAGAATCTAGTAAG
The DNA here is from genome assembly GCF_004010195.1 of Chiloscyllium plagiosum. Taxonomy (NCBI): domain Eukaryota; kingdom Metazoa; phylum Chordata; class Chondrichthyes; order Orectolobiformes; family Hemiscylliidae; genus Chiloscyllium; species Chiloscyllium plagiosum. Next base: position 2,842 of record NW_025194915.1, on the reverse strand, counting down.
GTGGAGCGCAAAACAGCAAGGAGGAGCAAACATTGATGGGAGTTATATATCAAAGTGAAAGCTGCAGTACAAATGCTGGACATGTTAAAAACAGGAAATGAGATATACACATTTGTGGGAACTTCAGTAATAATGTACTGTTTAAATTATATCTAAACTGTGTGAACCCAATCGAATGCTAATGCTGGGAAAAATGGATTTCATGAACACGTGTGAGATGGTTTGCATTAACATTATGTCGAGCACTGAGTTCGAGATCAGGTTATTTAGGAATTGGTGTTGAATGATCAGAAGAGCTAATTGAAACTTTTGCTGTAAAGGACATTTTGGGAACAGTGACCACAATGCATTGGTTTTCTTTTATGCTGTCTGAGTACACGGCAGTTTTTGTTTTATTTGAAGTAACCGTTATAAATCTGAGTCATGCAAGCCATGAAAGTGTGAGGAGAAAGTGGGGACTACAGATGCGGAGATCAGAGTCGAGGAATGTGGTGCTGGAAAAGCACAGTCAGGCAGCATAGTAAGAGCAGTTAAGTCCATGTTTCGGGCATAAGCCGTTCATCAGGAATGAAGCTTTTGGGCCAAGAGGGCTGAGAGATAAATGAGAAGGGGGTGCGGCAGGGGGCCAGTAGCTGGGATTGCGATAGATGAAGGTGGGTTGAAAGTAATAGGTGATGAAGGGAGACAGAACGCCTCATCTACTGCATCCATTAAACCCAATGTGGTCTTCTCTACATTGGCGAGGCAGGAGCTCAACTTGTAGATCATTTCAGAGAACATTTCTCGGACAGCCACATTGAATAACTCCATCGCCTTGTGGCTGAGCACTTTAACTCCCCTTCCCACTCAGCCAAGGACATGACGGCCCTGGGCCTGATCCATCACCAAACCCGAGCCACCAGAAGCCTGGAGGAAGAAAGCCTCATCTTCTGCCTTGGGACCCTCCAACCACAGGGGAACAAAGTGGTTTTCACCATTTCCCCATTTCCCCTAATTCCGCCTTATCCCACTCCAACCTTGCAAGTCAGCACCGCCCTTTTGAATGTTCCTATGTGTCCACCTTCCTCCCTATCAATCTGGTCCACCCTCCTCTCCGACTATCACTTTCAACCCCACCTTCATCTATCTATTAAATGAAAGGAGGCAGCTTAGAAAAATGCCAAGTGTTGCAGTAAGCTAGTAGATTCAGAGAAATGTAGGACCCAGCAAAGGATGACCAAGAAACTGAGAAGAAAATCAGAAAGAGAAAAAGCGTGCAAATGAAAGAAAAATATAAAGACTGCTAAAAAGCGTCTATCAATGTATGAAAAAAAATAAAAACAAGGTCAAATGTGGAACAGTGGGTGTGCGTTCAGGATAATTTATTGCAGAGAACAGAGAAATCGCAGGGAAAAGAAACAGTTTCTTTGTGTCTATCTTCATGGAAGAATGTCCAGAAATTCTTCCAGAAATACCAAGTGACCATGGGACTTGTGTAAGTAAAGTCTAAGATCATTCTTATCAGTGTTGAACTTATCTTTGAAAAGAAAGCTGAATTGAGTATTTATAAATCTGACAGACTAGATGAACGTCATACAAGAATTTCAGAGGAAGCAGCAATAGACATGTTGAGTGCATCGCGGATTGTCGCTTTATTTTACGACACATTCCAGAAAGGCATTTAGCCAATCTGGATAAGGCAAAGGTAATAAATATTATCCAAAAGTTAAAGAAAGGATGAATTTGGAGAATGGTGAACTACAGACCAGTTATCATGTCATCCACAGTCAGGTATCTGTTGGACTCGATTACAAAGAACATGATACTAGATATTTAGAAGATAATAACTTAACTGGGGAGTGTGAGAATGTACCGTTGAAAGGAAAACCAGAAGTGGCAAACATCTTTTTCGAATGGTTTGAAGATGATTCTTGTGGACATAGGGCAATGATTAACCATTGGATAACGTATAGTTGGATATTCATGAGCTTTTTGTTCAAAGAACTCACACAGTAAGCTCATAAGAAAACTTAAAGCGAGAGGTATTAGGAAGAACATATGAAAATCGGAAAGTAAAAATTAGGTTGACATTCATGTGAATGTAATTGGAATAGAGAGGATGTCGTGCGCCAGTTGCATCGAGTGTTCATGAGACTACACTTAGCGTATTTTGTATCGTTTGCAGACCCAAGCTAAGAAAGAATAGATTGACTACAGAGGAACTGCAAAAGGTATTATCCAGATTAATCCATAAAATGGCACGATTGTCTGATGTGGAAACTCAGCCTGTGATCTCAAGTTTCAAAACATGAGAGGTGATTGCAGTGAAGCTTAGAAACATCGAGCGGACTGAATAACAGAAGGACATGGAGAAGTACAAGTAGGCGAGATCAGGGAGAATCCCACGATATTCTACACGGACAAGTAGAACAGAATAATCAACAAACAGTTAGTGTCCATGAGAAACCAAAGGGGCAATCTGTGTGTCAAGCTGGAGAACATTGAAGGATTGTAACATGACACCTTCACAACTATTTTACTTGGGAGAAGGAGGAAGCAGTTGCAGAATTCAAGAAGATGGACTGGGAAGCTCTTGAACAGATTGATGTAAAATACGAGAAAGGATTTGAGGCTTTGTTCTGTATAAATTTGGACAAGTCTCCATGTCTGAATGAGTTCTAACACAGGCAGCTGTTGGAGTCAAGGGAGGAAACTCCCTGACTGAATATTTTAATTAGAATCTGACCATAGCGGACGTGCCAGAGAACTGCTAATACGATTCCACTTCACAGTAAGTGTGGGAGAGATAGACCAGGTAACTATAGACGATCGAGTATTAGATCACTGTTAAGGAAACTACTGG
>NW_025194914.1:3045-4259 GCF_004010195.1 Chiloscyllium plagiosum | reverse complement strand
TAAAAAAAAAAATTTGCCTATTCAGAGCAAATACTGAAAGTTGCCACTGTAATTTTAATTTACTGTGTCTTTAAGTCTGTAAAGCATTCCTGTTAATTGCTCCTCATTTTCTTTCTAACTCGAATTCAAATGTCAAAACATTGCTCATAGTAAAATTATATGTATTAGAAATGAGTATTCTCTACAAGGAAACAAATGGAAGGATCTACAGAACTATTGAACAGCCTATACAATGGAATGAAAAACAATTCCTTCTAGTATCCACTTTGCAATTCATCAATCCTGCCAAAACACTCTAATTCTCAGTTTATCGATCTTAATGTGTATCTAATCAATGTCAGTGTAAACTGCATGAAAATATTGAATCGTTTTATTTGTTAAATGACTAAAATAATTATTACTTAATTGTTATTACAAAAGTGAATTATATTTTAACTATCCACTGAGGTCAAATGACCATATATCCTAAATTGGACATTCTCAATTCACCCAAAGCTGGACTAACTGGGCTGAGCAGAAAATTCGCTAAACTCAATGAAACAGCAGCTAGTATCAGATGGCTGCGGAGAACAGTGGAAACCCAAGTCAAAGAGATCACAAAGTTTCAGTGAGATCCAGTTATAACCAGCGAAATAGTTGTGTATTGGAGGAGTTTCATCCAGAGTTGCTGTCATCTTGACTTCCTGCCAGTGGCTCAGCACTTTACACTTCTCCACCATGGCAATATTAAAGGGTGTTGGAGTCACCCTGCTGGAAGCTTTCAATCCAGTTCATGGACAAAGTAGGACCTTTATCATTAAAACCCCTTAACATTATTGAAATCAATGTGCACACAAACACTGTGATACATAAAAACACATGACTATCTTCAAGGCCATGTAATTACTGTTCAGTGGAAAATGCTTCGTAGGTAACATATGCTTGGGTTGTATTTCCACAGCACACATCTGGTTATCACCCCATCCAAGTCATCTGCAAGAGATAATTGACACACTACATGTTGATCAGATTGATAATCACTCTTTAATAATAATGCCTGAGGATATTAATATTAAAATGTATATGTGATGATATTCCTGAATATTTGAAAGATTCCTAATAATTTTCCAGTGCAATCATCAATTATAAATGTGTAATTGTGGCTGAGTACATCAATACCTGCAAGATTTTAAAACAAATCTCCATGAAAATTACTCATTTGTTTATTCAGACCA
>NW_025194914.1:0-1913 GCF_004010195.1 Chiloscyllium plagiosum | reverse complement strand
TTTTTTGTGCGAAGTGAAGTCACATAGATTTGCTGTTCAGTTCAACAAATTTAATCATTTTTGAATTCTTGAAAGTCCTGCTTTAAAAAAAAAGCAAAAGAGGAATGTGTCCTTCAGCTGATTAATCACATTAAATGAATGTTTGCTTTTATGGATCATGTGCACTGCAAACTTACATCAATTAAAAATACATGTTCCTTCAAGTAAACCAATAGAACGAAATACATACTTCATGTATCATCTGCATTTTTGAGCAAAATTACTGAATGGCTCATTTTTTCTTCAATCCATTAGTATATTTTATTCTTCAGTTTACCGATCTTAATGAACATCCAATCAACATCAGAGCAAAGTACTTTCAAAATATTTAGTCAATTTATTTGTTCAGGTTAACAAAAATAATTATCGAGTCATTATCATTACAATAATTGTGAAATAATTTAAGTTTGTCCTTTGAAGGTTATAGTGAAATTCATGAAACAATTTAATCTATTCTTTAACTTAATCCATTGGAACAATAGTACAATATGAAAATGCATTTTTCTTTCAGGTCAACTATCGCATAATGGAATCCACAACTTACCATCCAAATCTCATTGTAAATACAGGTATCTGACTTTTGCTCATATGAATGATCACAGTAATCTCACCCTTGTAGATTGAGGTTTTCACTGCAATATTTTCTGTTCATCGCTACACATTGCAAAATCACATTTCTGATTCTTCGAACTGCACTAACAGAAGTTTGAAAATCTATGTGTTGCTAATAACCAATAATTGCTCAGTTCAGTAATGGGTGTAAATGTGGAATTATATCTCAGCATACGAACTAATGTGAAGACATTGCAGTGTACAAACTCACAATCATTCTGAATATCAATTTATATTTTAACCATGGAAAAAGAGTTGAATTGATTTCATTATATTTCACTTCAATGATCATATTTATTTGTATTTCTAATCACAGACTTTTTTAGATGTTACAAAATTCTTTCTAATTCATGTCACTTTTTAAGGTCGCAAAGTGAACTTAAAACCCATTTGCTCTTTCCTTTATCAATCGTAACAATTTGTGTATTGAAGAAACGGAGATGGATACAGCACGAAAGAGGGCCATTCAGCCCAACTTGTCCATGCCGACCAGGTTTTGTAAACTGAACTAATCCCATTACCTGCATTTGGCCCACAACCTTCTGGACCTTTCCTCACCACCTAATTGTCCAAGAGTCTTTTAAATGTCGTAGTTGTACCAACCTCTACCACTTCCTCTGACAGCTCATTTCATATGCGCACCACACTCGGCACAAAACGTTGATGCTCAGGCCCCTTTTAAATCTTTCCCCTCTCACCTTTACAGTCGTAAAGACTCTAAACTCTTTACGACTACAAAGTTCTTAAAATTTTGGAGGAATTTAAAAGCAGCATAATGACATTCATACTTAATTCGTGACCCGAAGCAAATAATTTGGAAGTATTGTGATCATGAAAATGAACAAAACTTACAAGTGGATTTAATGTTAGAGTGAAAAGCAATTCGGTAGATATTTATATATTTTCTCATCAAATTTCAGAGGTGCTTTGATACACCTATGTGGAAGGTGGGAATTGAATCCTGGTCTACTCGTAGAGACATTACCAGAGCTCCATAAGAGTTTTCCATAATGTTCCCACTCAGGAATGGGAGGACTATAATCACATGTTTACTGTAGATACTCTCATGAGAACTGCTCAGATATTTATGAAAATAATTGGACTGGAATGGAATCAGATACTTTCTGTGTGTAATGGACTGACAAAAATAATAATGTTGGAGCTAAACAACAATGGTCTTGATTAAATATAAATCGTGTGCTAAATCGCAGAAAGTTGAAGGGAGAATAAGTGAAGACTAACAATAAATCAAATGATTCAAT
>NW_025194913.1:3152-4258 GCF_004010195.1 Chiloscyllium plagiosum | reverse complement strand
AACCCCTACCTCCTGCACCATCCCTGAAGCCACACTCTCACTCACACACACTCACTCACTCACTCACACCAACCAAAACTCAAGGGATTTCCAGTTACAGGCGTTACCAGCTAAAACTCAAAGCACTCCCAGTTACAGGCATTGCCAACCAAAACTCAAGGGATTTCCAGTTACAGGCGTTACCAGCTAAAACACAGGGCACTCCCAGTTACAGGCGTTACCAGCTAAATTTCAGGGCACTTCCAGTTACAGGCATTACCAGCTAAACCTCAGGGCACTGCCAGTTACAGGTGTTACCAACTAAAACTCAGGGCAAACCCAGTTATAGGCGTTACCAGCTAACACTCAGGACACTTCCATTTACAGGCATTACCAGCTAAAACTCAGGGCACTCCCAGTTACAGGCATTACCAACCAAAACTCAGCATACTCCCAGTTACAGACATTACCAGCTAATACTCAGGGCACTCCCAGTTACAGGCATTACCAGTTAAAACTCAGGGCACTCCAATGTCAGCGGTTTCCAGTTAAAACTCAGGGCACTCCCAGTTACAGGCGATACCAGCTAAAACCCAGGGCACTTCCAGTTACAGGCATTACCAGTTAAAACTCAGGCCATTTTCAGTTACAGGCATTACCAACTAAAACTGAGGGCACTTCCAGTTACAGGCATTACCAACCAAAACACAACATACTCCCAGTTACAGGCGTTACCAGTTAAAACTCAGGGCACTCCCAGTAAAAGGCATTACCAACTAAAACTCAGGGCTCTTCCAGTTACAGGCACTAACAGCTAAACCTCAGGGCACGTCCAGTTACAGGCGTTACCAGCTAAACCTCAGGGCACTTCCAGTTACAGGCATTACCAGCTAAACCTCAGGGCACTTCCAGTTACAGGTGTTAACAGCTATAACTCAAGGCACTCACAGTTACAGGCGATACCAGCTAAAACTCAGGACACTTCCACTTACAGGCATTACCAGCTAAAACTCAGGGCACTCCCAGTTGCAGGCATTACCAACCAAAACTCAGCATACTCCCAGTTACAGGCATTACCAGCTAAAACTCAGGGCACTTCCAGTTACAGGCATTACCAACTAAAACTC
>NW_025194913.1:0-2523 GCF_004010195.1 Chiloscyllium plagiosum | reverse complement strand
GCACTTCCAGTTACAGGCGTTACCAGCTAACACTCATGGCACTCCCAGTTACAGGCGTTACTAACTAAAACTCAGCATACTCCCAGTTAAAGTCGTTACCAGCTAAAACTCAGGGCACTTCCAGTTACAGGCGTTACCAGCTAAAACTCAGGGCACTCCCAGTAAAAGGCTTTTCCAACTAAAACTCAGGGCACTTCCAGTTACAGGCATTGCCAGCAAAAACTCAGGGCACTCCCAGTTACAGGCACTAACAGCTAAACCTCAGGGCACGTCCAGTTACAGGCGTTACCAGCTAAACCTCAGGGCACTTCCAGTTACAGGCATTACCAGCTAAACCTCAGTGCAGTTCCAGTTATAGGTGTTACCAGCGAAACCTCAGGGCACTTCCAGTTACAGGCATTACCCGCTAAAACTCAGGGCACTTCCAGTTACAGGCGTTACGAGCTAAAACTCTGCGTACCCCTAGTTACAGGCATTACCAGCTAAAACTGAGGGCACTTCCAGTTACAGGCGATACCAACTAAAACTCAGGGCACTTCCAGTTGCAGGCTTTACCAACCAAAACTCAGCATACTCCCAGTTACAGGCGTTACCAGCTAAAATTCAGGGCACTCCCAGTAAAAGGCATTACCAACCAAAACTCAAGGGACTTCCAGTTACAGGCGTTACCAACTAAAACTCAGGGGACTTCCAGTTACAGGAGTTACCAGCTAAAACTCAGGGCACTTCCAGTTACACGCGTTACCAGCTAAACCTCAGTGCACTTCCAGTTACAGGCGTTACCAACCAAAACTCAAGGGACTTCCAGTTACAGGCGTTAACAGCTAAACTTCAGGGCACTCCCAGTTACAGGCATTACCAGCTAAAGCTTAGGGCACTTCCAGTTACATGAATTACAAGCTAAACCTCAGTGCACTTCCAGTTACAGGCATTACCAACCAAAACTCAAGGGATTTCCAGTTACAGGCGTTAACAACTAAAACTAAAAGCACTCACAGTTACAGGCATTGCCAACCAAAACTCAAGGGATTTCCAGGTACAGGCGTTACCAGCTAAAACTCAGGGCACTCCCAGTTACAGGCGTTACCAGCTAAAATTCAGGGCACTCCCAGTTGCAGGCATTACCAACCAAAACCCAGCATACTCTCAGTTATAGGCATTAACAGCAAAACTTCAGGACACTCCCAGTTACAGGCATTACCAGCTAAAGCTCAGGGCACTTCCAGTTACATGAATTACAAGCTAAAACTCAGGGCACTCCCAGTTACAGGCGTTACCAACCAAAACTCAAGGGACTTCCAGTTACAGGCGTTACCAACCAAAACTCAAGGGACTTCCAGTTACAGGCATTACCAGCTAAACGTCAGGGTACTCCCTGTTACAGGCATTACCAGCTAAAACTCAGGGCACACCCAGCTATAGGCATTAAGAGCGAAAACTCAGGGCACACCCAGTTATAGGCGTTACCAAATAAAACTCAGGGCACTCCCAGTTACAGGCATTACCAGCTAAAGCTCAGGGCACTTCCAGTTACAGGCGTTACCAGCTGAAACTCAGGGCACTCCAAGTTACAGGCGTTGCCAACCAAAACTCAAGGCACTCCCAGTTACAGGCATTACCAACCAAAACTCAGCATACTCCCAGTTACAGGCGTTACCAGCTAAAACCCTGGGCACTTCCAGTTACAGGCGTTACCAGCTAAAGCTCAGGTCACTTCCAGTTACAGGCATTACCAACCAAAACTCAGCATACTCACAGTTACAGGCGTTACCAGCTAAACCTCAGGGCATTTCCAGTTACAGGCGTTACCAACAAAAACTCAGCATACTCCCAGTTACAGGCATTACCAGCTAAAATTCAGGGCACTCCCAGTAAAAGGCATTACCAACTAAAACTCAGGGCACTCCCAGTTACAGGCGTTACCAGCTAAAACTCAGGGCACTTCCAGTTACAGGCGTTACCAGCTAAAGTTCAGGGCACTCCCAGTAAAAGGCATTACCAACTAAAACTCAGGGCACTTCAGTTACAGGCATTACCAGCTAAAACTCAGGGCACTTCCAGTTACAGCCGTTACCAGCTAAACTTCAGGGCACTTCCAGTTACAGGCATTACCAGCTAAACCTCAGTGCACTTCCAGTTACAGGCGTTACCAGCTAAACCTCAGTGCACTTCCAGTTATAGGCGTTACCAACTAAAACTCAGCGTACTCCCAGTTACAGGCGTTACCAGCTAAACCTCAGGGCATTTCCAGTTACAGGCGTTACCAACTAAAACTCAGCATACTCCCAGTTACAGGCATTACCAGCTAAAATTCAGGGCACTCCCAGTAAAAGGCATTACCAACCAAAACTCAGGGCACTTCCAGTTACAGGCGTTACCAGCTAAAACTCAGGGGACTTCCAGTTACAGGCATTACCAACTGAAACTCAGGGCTCTTCCAGTTTCAGGCGTTAACAGCTAAAACTCAGGGGACTCTCAGTTACAAGCGTGACCAGCTAAAACTCAGGGCACTTCCAGTTACAG
>NW_025194912.1:0-4257 GCF_004010195.1 Chiloscyllium plagiosum | reverse complement strand
TTTGATGTAGCCGACAACAAGCAGGCATAGCTGGGACCCATGGCCACCCACTGGATTTGGAGGAAATGGGAAGAGTTGAAGAAGGCTGACAGATCACATGGAAATGTGTGGAAAAGGTACGCAAGGGCACAGTCCAGGCTTCCTGCAAATATCAGCCTTCCTTCTATTGAAGTGCTTCTTCATAGGAGCTTCTCTATGGCGGTTTCAAATACACATCCTCCGTGGAAATATCACAGACTTTACTGAAATGGAATGAACTGAAAGAAGACAAGGAAATGGGAAGAATTAACCAGACAAGGGTGAGCATCAAGAGAGATGGGAGTGTGTGGGAGATTCCATGGCATTAAAAAATACCAAAGGAATTTTACAAGAAAAGCTCAAATCTTTACAAGGATATAACAGGGAGATTACTCACTGACATCAAACAGGTTGAGTGTGAGGGACCCTGTGCCTCTGGCGCCTAACTCTAACATTACAGTCAAAGACGGTCGATGTGTAAATAAAGGGTGACTTGATGATGTGGAGTTATTTCATGATCAATGACCGGGGGTATAGATTTAAGGGAAATGGCAGAAGATTAAGAGGGAATATGAGGAAACACACTTTCGTGCAGAAGGTGGTGGTAATTTGTAACTTGCTTTCTGTAAGAATGGCTGAAGCAGAAGCTCTCCCATAACATTGAAGTATTTTGATGTGCAGCTGTGATGCCAAGGTGTACAGGGCTATGGGCCAAGTACTGGAACATGGAATTAGAATAGCGAGGTGGTTGTTTGACTGGTTTTGGCTCATTGGGCCAAAGGGCCTTGTTCTTGTAGATCTGTTGTAGATGTCTGACTCTGCCAGGACTCCAGCAATGTGGCTGACCCTTATCTGCCATTTGAAAGGCCCAGCAAGCCACTCAGTTTCAGGGCAGTTAGGGATGGAGAAAAGATGATGGCCTTGCCAGTGAGACCCACATCCCAGGAAAGAATAGACGGCCTCAGTGGTAACACCGTCACCTGACCCTGCAGCTTTCAAGCCCCACTCCAGACACGGGAGCACTATCCTGAGGCTGGCAAAGGCAAAGACGCCATCTGCTGGATGATCGGTTAAACCACTGCCCTCTCAGGTCGATGTAATTATAAGGACTTTGTGACCATCTCAGGGAAAATTTCCCCAGTGTGCTGGCCAATGCTTCTCTTATACCCAATGGCATTAAAACAGATACAAGAGTAAAATACTGCAAATCTCAAATAAAACAAGATGCTGGAGAAAGGGAACGGGTGGAGCCGCTTTAGAGAGAGGAGAGAATAATGTTTTGGATTCAGTGATGTTTTATCAAAAAGACACCACAGTTTTTGATTATTTTATTTAATTTTAAACTGTTTTATGTTAATTTGTTTTTTTACATCTTGTTTATCAAATTTCAGCCGGCTTGGTTGGTACCACATCCACAAATATCCATTGCCTCCACACTGACCCTCAGTAACAGTTGTGTGCACTATCTACAAGGTACATTGCAGAGGTTCAGCAAAGATCCTGAGAGAGCACCTTCCAAACCCATGACCACTTCCATCAAGAAGGACATGGTAGCAGATACACAGGAACACCGCTCTTTGCAAGTTCCCCTCCAAGCCATTCAGCCGTCTGACATGGAAATATATTGCTGTTCCTACATTTTCACTGGGTCAGAATCCTGGAATTCCCTTCCTCAGGACATTGTGTGTCTACCTACAGCACACAGACTGCAGCGGTTCAAGAAGGCAGCTCAGTGCCACTGTGTACATGACAATGAGAGATGGACAGTAACAAGGCTGGTGAAGAGTAAGAGCAGGTGTGATTAGGGATCTGAAAGCGAGAATGTGATGTTTCAGTTCTTCCTGGACATCTCAAGGTTTGTATGAACTTTTGGTCTCCTAATTGCAGAAAGAATATAAATCCATTGGAAGTGTTTCAGAGGGGTTTTACCCGATTGATCCCTGGAATGAGTGGGCTGTGAGATGAGGAAGGATTGGAAAGGCTGGCCTTGTTCTCACTGGAGTTTCGAAGAGTGGGGGTTTTTCCTGCCCCACTGTATTCTCCAAACCCTTATCTGACCCCCTCTTGGGTCATACCCTCCTGCCCCTTACTAACATGGAATTGGACTGCCCAGTCCTAAGGCTTACACCTTCCATCTGGAACAAAGTCTCCAGGTATCTCTGCCCCTCCCTGATGTATCAGGATTCTTACAAATCAGTTTCCAATACAAACCCCCTGAGTGGGAGTTGCTGTAGTTTTATACAGTCACTACAGATCAATTCTTTCATTAAACTAGTAATTGTCCTCAGTCTCTGGATCAATGTTTCAGTGCTTTTCATTTCTTGAATTTCCCTAATGGAGGTTTCCTAAGCATACTATTTATATGGTTCCTTACACAAAACTCTTCCCAGATGATCTAGTCAACTGACTCCTGTCCCCTTGTTTATTATTTTGCTATTTTCAATCCAAGCGCATGTGCAGGCTCCCATCAGCTGAAGTGACAGTCAGTTCACCGAACTCCCACATTGACCAAACTTCCCAGCATCCCCCTCTGTGCCAGCTGCACTGAGTGCCAACTGCAGGAGATAGGCTGCCCTGTATTTATACTGGTGCTAATTGATATCACTTTGTTCTGTTGTGCTATTAGAGTCATAGAGATGTACAGCACGGAGACTACCCACAGACTGAAGTCAAAAGAAGCAAAGCAAGAAAGACAAGTGGATCGAATACAAGAGAGCACATTGTAAGGGAAAACCAATTATTACCAAAGGAGAGAGTGACAACTTTGAATTGCTTCTGGTGTCATCTCTGTGCCCTAACGTTTCACAGTGCCAGCTCCACATCCTTCCATTGGCTTTGTCATTGAGAGTCAACCAAACCCCCTGAGTGGGAGTTGCTGTAGTTTTATACAGTCACTACAGATGTATTTACCCTGAATCATTTCAGTTTAATGAAAAAATGCTGATCCCACTTACAAATGAAAGAAATCATTTCTTTCATTAAACTAGTAATTGTCTTCAGTCTCTGGATCAATGTTTCAGTGTTTTTCATTTCTTGAATTTCCCTAATGGAGGTTTCCTAAGCATACTATTTATATGGTTCCTTACACTAAACTCTTCCCAGATGATCTGGTCAACAGACTCCTGTCCCCTTGTTTATTATTTTGCTATTTTCAATCCAAGTGCACGTGCAGGCTCCCATCAGCTGAAGTGACAGTCAGTTCACCAAACTCAAACATTGACCAAACTTCCCAGCATCCCCCTCTGTGCCAGCTGCACTGAGTGCCAACTGCAGGATATAGGCTGCCCTGTATTTATACTGGTGCTAATTGATATCACTTTGTTCTGTTGTGCATTTAGAGTCATAGAGATGTACAGCACGGAGACAGAACCTTCGGTCCAACTCGTCCACGCTGACCAGATATCCCAACGCAATCTAGTTCCACTTGCCAATGCTCAGGATCTGGGTTAAGCTCGCTCATTTCTCAGTCTGAAGCTTCCTTCTTTCAGCCTGAGAAATACGTTACTTTTACAACCAACAAATGTGACTTTAATGCTGGAATCTGTTTTGAAGATTAATGGGCTCAATGGTTTGATTCAACAAGGTAAGACATGAAATACCTGTGACACTTGTTGTAATCCAGTCTTCTCTAACCAATCTCTTCAGGGGCCAGGATGAGTGTGAGAAGATTGGGTTTTGATGGAACTACCCACAGACTCAAGTCAAAAGAAGCAAAGCAAGAAGGACAAGTGGATCGAATACAAGAGAGCACATTGTGAGGGAAAACCAATTATTACCAAAGGAGAGAGCGACAACATTGAATTGCTTCTAGTGTCATCCTCTGTGCCCTAACATTTCACAGAGCCAGCTCCACATCCTTCCATTGGCTTTGTCATTGAGAGTCAACGGTTCCCTTCCCAAAGCCCTTTTTAAAATGCCCTGTTCCAGGGAATCACTCAGACAGAGAATATTTCACCTTTTCTGGGAAGATTGGAGAAATATTAGATGTCGATGAGCTGCTTTCTCAGACTTCAGGGTCTGACAGAAGGATGTGTGTAGTCTGTGGATTCTGGAGACAGATCACTGAGATATTCCTCACTCCCATCAACATCTGACTTTATCCTGACATCAGTTTGTATTCCTCAATATAAAGTACCCCCACCAGTTTCAGACTAGACATTTCACAGCCAGCCCCCATTTCCTCACATTGAAATCAAGAACCAAACATGCCCCGTCTCAGGATTGCCCTCTGAATGTGGT
>NW_025194911.1:0-4256 GCF_004010195.1 Chiloscyllium plagiosum | reverse complement strand
AGTGTGTGTGTGTCAGAGAGAATGTGATTATGTCAGAGAGTGAGTGAGTGTGTGTGTGTGCACATGGACCACTTCGATGGCCAGCAGCAAGCTCTTTGTGAGTTTGAATGAAGCGAGAGAATTGTTGATTCGCTGAAATCCATTGCAACTGTGCTCTCTCACACACTGAGATACATGGACAACGTCGAAATCCAGCAGCAAGCTCTTTGTGGGTTTAAACAGAGAGCTGTTGATCTGCTGGAAGTCCATCGTGCTCCCTCACACTTGCACGCACATTCGTTGGGTGGGGGTCACAAGCAAAGGGGGCAGCGCCCTTGTGCAGGTTATAAAGAAAACAACAGACATGTTTCCCTTGTTTGGGAATCTGCAAGCAGAGATGCCGATGGACTGCGGAAGGAAATAGACTTGCAGCGGCTACAGCAAGGGCCTGACCTTGACAAGAGAGCAGGCAGGAGCACAATGCGTCAAATGGCCATCTTCCAGGCCAAAATCTGCAACGATGCAGAAATCTGCTCCCAAGCACCCAGAAATGCTCACCTCATAATCTGTTAAAATATAAATGACAGGGATATCCTAAATTCCACTACTTAAAGAAAAAAATAACAATTTATTTTCTTAACTCTAATAGTCAACAGGAACTAACAACTATTCATTAATCCACACCTCCCACTCCCACTTTCCCTTAACTACTTACTATAAGCTGGGGCTGTTTTCCCCGGAGTATCGGAGGCTGAGGGCTGACATTGTAGAGGTTTAGAAAATCATAAGGGGGGCGTGGATAGGGTAAATAGACAAGGTCTTTTCCCCCTGGGGTGGGGGAGCCCAGAGCTAGAGGTTTATAAAATCATGAGGGGGGGACTCATTGGCACAGAGGACAATGGAGGCCAAGTCATTGTAGTGTCTTTAAGACAGAGTTCTGTTATGGACTAGGCCAGACCACTCAAAACATTCTTAAGCAGGCAGCCCTCGACCCAGCTTCGCAATTTGTTTCGGTAAGTGTGCAGTGAAAATTACCCGGAGTGAGATAGCGAGGTTGACTTCGAGATTTTAAAAAAAATTATTCACAAAATTACACAATGAAACACAAGGCACAGAAAAGGAACAGGAAATGACATCACCACAGGAAATGACAGCACCAACCCAAACCCTATAAATAGAGAGCAGGAATCAGCAACAGTGCTTTGCCCAGAGGCCCACTGAAGATGTTACCTAGTAGGGTGACGAAACATCTGGAAATGAACCTTCCAGCTCAGCTAGCAAACCTACATCCAGAAGCTACAAATCTTCTCAAAACTCACAAAGAACAGAATAACAAATCCCTACAGAACTCAACCTATCCATCTCTACTTAATTATGCTGTTCCAAATACACACAACCCCGTCCCAATAAGCAAACTCCTTTTAAAACCCAGTATAAATGGAACACGTGCTTATAGGTTGAAGTTGAAGGGCAGAAAAGAGAGAGAGATTCCACACAGCTCCCTGTGTGGAACTAAAACTGCTCAGCTCAGGTCAGCCAGAGAGTTGACCCCCCCTCCCCTTTCTTTATACAGGTCACTTCTGAAAGCATGACCACTTTGGCTTGAAGTCTCATCTGTTTACATGTAAACAGAAAGGCCTCTCAAAATCCTTTTCATCTCTGTACCAAATCAGACTGATCGCAGTCCGGCCCGGTTTACTCTGCAAAATGTCAAGCACAGAGTCTCCTTGAACTCGGATTTCACCAGTTTCCTCATTTCCCCTCCCCCCACCCTGTCTCAGTCAAATCCATCAAATTCAGCACCGCCTTCCTAACCTGCAATCTTCTTCCCGACCTCTCCGCCCCCACCCCAGTCTGACCTATCACCCTCACCTTGACCTCTTTCCACCTATCACATTTCCGACGCCCCTCCCCCAAGTCCCTCCTCCCTACCTTTTATCTTAGCCTGCTGGACAAACTTTCCCCATTCCTGAAGAAGGGCTTATGCCCGAAACGTCGATTCTCCTGTTCCCTGGATGTTGCCTGACTTGCTGCGCTTTTCCAGCAACACATTTCCAGCTCTGATCTCCAGCATCTGCAGACCTCACTTTCTCCTCAGAGTCTCCTTGAGCCAAGGAACAGCTTTTAGAAAAGGGCCTAGCTTTGTGACAATTCTTGCTTATCGATTCAGTCAGGTTTATTTATTTATTGTCACGTGTGTCTTGCTCCAGAATGCAGTGAAAAGTGTTTTTATCGGCGTCCTCTTAAAACACAAAATACAGAGGAACCTCGACTATCCGAACGGGATGGGCTGACGCTATATCATTCGGAGAATTGATTATTCGGTTAATAGATTTCCTCCGGGGCTCGGCGTTTTCTGCTCCCTGTTCAGGAGGCTAGGCAGCAGCACATCGTGCACGAGCCCCTGTCCCCATCTGCACCCACCCCACACAACCCCAACCCCACTCCCCCAACCCAGCACACACCCCCCCCGTCCATCCCCACCCACTGACCGCCTGACCAACTGACCTGTGTCCCCCGCGCCCCCTCACCCCCGGGACAGCCAGACTGGACACTAACACTAAGACTGCTGCTCTCTTTGTGGGGTAAGTCTCCAAATAGCTTGTGCGCGCACACACACACGCACACACATACACACACACAGGGCAATGTTGGAGAGATTTTCCTGGGGAAGCGGTGTTTAGGGTACACCCCTGTGGAGAACTCCAGGGAAAGTGTGGGGGGGGGGGGGGGAAAGAGAGAAGGCGGGAGGTCAGTCATTTAGAGACGGTGCCTGGACTGTCCAGGACTGTTCTCGGCCGGCATTTCAGTGAGCCGAGTTCGTTTTTAATTCATTGTACCAGCAAACGAAAGACAGGGCTGAACAGCTCTTTGGCGTAATTTTTCTATCGGGACCTTGAGATCCCCTTTCGGGATAATCTGTAAACCGAAACGAGGGAGCACAAATGTGGAAATTAAAAAGGAAAAAAGTGTTCGATTTGACATGCCTGCTCGATTCGTGCTCTGCCATGGGCTGCGGGTCAAGGGCTACAGGGAGAAGGAAGGAGGTTGGGATTGAGAAATGGGGCGACCGAACGGTGGAGCGGACCCGACGGGCCGAATGGCCTAATTCGCACGGGCTTCCTGGTGGGAGCAAAGGCTGTTTCCAACCCCCCCCCCCCCCCCCAGCCCCTTCCCCGACCTCTACCGGCCCCTGAACGCCTGCAACAGCGATGATGACCCCGGTCGTGACGATTGACAGTTCACCGCCAGTTCCCTGCACCCCCCACCCAAAGGGGGATAATTCGCACAGTTTGAGGGGGTGGCAACCTCCTGCCCTCCCTTCCCCCGAGGTGTCGCCTTGCAAGGTGCTGGCGGAAGAAAGGTTTTAATTCCCTCTTGAAATAATGATGCCAATAAAAGCAGGGGCACCCTGGTCCTCCCAGGTGGGCGGGGCTGGAGGACTCCCAGTCGGGTCATGGTTGGAGATCAGGCACCCAGGTCCTCCCAGGTGGGCGGGGCTGGAGGACTCCCAGTCGGGTCATGGTTGGAGATCAGGCCGCCAGGTCCTCCCAGGTGGGCGGGGCTGGAGGACTCCCAGTCGGGTCATGGTTGGAGATCAGGCCGCCTGGTCCTCCGAGTTGGGCGGGTCTGGAGGACTCCCAGTCGGGTCACGGTTGGAGATCAGGCAGCCTGGTCCTCCCAGGTGGGCGGGGCTGGAGGACTCCCAGTCGGGTTATGGTTGGAGATCAGGCCGCCTGGTCCTCCGAGATGGGCGGGTCTGGAGGACTCCCAGTCGGGTCATGGTTGGAGATCAGGCTGCCTGGTCCTCCCAGGTGGGCGGGGCTGGAGGACACCGTCGGTTCATGGTTGGAGATAAGGCCGCCTGGTCCTCCGAAATGGGCGGGGCTGGAGGACACCGTCGGTTCAGGGTTGTGGAGGCGGCCGCCTGGTCCGCCCAGAGGGGCGTGCCTGGAGGAACCGGTCTCCTCAAGGCGACCGGCTCTCGGATGGGAAAGGGACGGTCTGGTCCTCCCAGATGGGCGGAGCTGGAGGACCGGCCCCATTCCTCCCGGTGAATGGTCTCGGCTCCTAACGTGGGCGGCAGGCAGGCAGGCAGTGCGGCTGCGCGGTCCTCCCAGAGGGGCGGGCCCGGAGGTCCAGGTCCGTTCCCGTGGTGCAGCGCGGTGGACGTGGCTGGAGGAGATATGGCGGCGATGAGAGGGAGGCAGCTGCAGGCGGTGGGCGCTGTCCTGGTGATGGCGGCGGTGGTGTGTCTGGCGGCAGGTGAGGCACTC
>NW_025194910.1:0-4256 GCF_004010195.1 Chiloscyllium plagiosum | reverse complement strand
TGCACCCGCAATAACTCAGATAGTGCTCCCTCATTGCCTCAGATAGTGCTTCGTCAGTACCTCAGATTCTGCTCTCTCAATACCTCTGAAAGTGCTCCCTCAGTACTTCAGTAAGTGCTCCCTCAATACCTCAGATAGTGCTTCCTCAATACATCAGGTAGTGCTCCCTCAATAACTCAGATAGTGCTCCCTCAGCACCTCAGATAGTTCTCCCTCAGTACCTCAGATGGTACTCTCTTA
Organism: Chiloscyllium plagiosum; assembly: GCF_004010195.1. Lineage (NCBI taxonomy): Eukaryota > Metazoa > Chordata > Chondrichthyes > Orectolobiformes > Hemiscylliidae > Chiloscyllium > Chiloscyllium plagiosum. Next base: position 4,016 of record NW_025194910.1, on the reverse strand, counting down.
ATACCTCGGAAAGTGCTCCCTCAATACCTCAGATTGTGCTCCCGCAGTACGTCAGAAAGTGCTCCCTCAATATCACACATAGTTCTCCCTCAATGCCTCAGATAGTGCTCCCTCAATAACTCAGATAGTACTCCCTTAAGACATCAGAAAGTGCTCCCTCAATATATCAAAAGGTGCTCTCTCAGCCCCACAGACAGTGCTCCCTCAATACTTCAGAAAGTGCTCCCTCTGTACCTCAGAAAGTGCTCCCTCAATACCTCAGATAGTGTTTCCTCAACACACAGAAAGTGCTCCCTCAAGACCTCACTTAGTACTCCCTCAATACCTCAGATTGTGCTTCATCAGTACCTCAGATAGTTCTCCCTCAATGCCTCAAATAGTGCTCCCTCGGTGCATCGGATTGTGCTCCCTCAATAGCTCAGGTAGTGCTCCCTCAGTACCTCAGATAGTACTCCCTTAATACCTCAGAAAGGTTTCCCTCAATACCTCGGATAGTGCTTCCTCATTACATCAGATAGTGCTCCCTTAATACCTCATATAGTGCTCCCTCAGTACCTCAGAAAGTGCTCCATCAGTACCTCAGAAAGTGCTCCCTCAATGCCTCCGAAAGTGCTCACTCAATACCTCAGAAATTGCTTCCCCAATACCTCAGATATTTCTCCCTCAATATCTCAGATATTTCTCCCTCAATACCTCAGAAAGTGCTCCCTCAATACCTCAGAATGTGCTCCCACAATACCATAGAATGTGCTCACTCAACAGATCAGATATTTTTCCCTCAGTGCATCAGATAATGTGCTCTCAATTCCTCAGATAGTTCTCCCTCAATACCTCAGAAAGTGCTCTCTCAGTACCTCAGATAGTGTTTCCACAGTACATCTGATAGTGCTCCCTCAATAACTCAGATAGTGCTCCCTCAGTACCCGACATTGTTCTCCCTCAATGCCTCAGATAGTTCTTCCTCAGTACATCAGATGGTGCTCCCTCAATATCTCAAAAAGTGCTCTCTCAGTACCTCAGAAAGTGCTCCCTCAATACCTAGAAAGTGCTCCCTCAGTACCTCAGTTAGTACTCCCTGAATACCTCAGATAGTGCTCCCTCAGTACCTCAGATAGTGCTTCCTCAAAACCCAGAAAGTGCTCCCTCAATACCTCAGTAAGTACTCCCTCAATACCTCAGATAGGGCTCCCTCAGTACCTCAGAAAGTGCTCCCTCACTACCTCAGACATTGCTCATTCAATAGCTCAGAAAGTGCGCTCTAATGTACCTCAGAAAGTACTCCCACAGTACCTCAGAAGATGCTCCCTCAATATCTCAAAATGTACTCCCTCAGTAACTCAGATAGTGCTCCCTCAATACCTCAGAAAGTGCTCCCTCTGTCCCTCAGAAATTGCTCCCTCAATACTTCAGAAAGTGCTCCCTCAATACCTCAGATATTGCTTCCACAGTACAACAGATAGTGCTTTCTCAGTACCTCAGATAGTTCTCCCTCAGTTCCTCAGATAGTACTCCCTTAACACCTCAGAGAGTGCTCCCCCAAAACCTTAGATTGTGCTCCCTCAATATTCAGGTACTGCTCCCTCATTACCTCAGATAGTTCTCCCTCAGTACCTCAGATAGTGTTTCCACAGTACATGTGATAGAGCTCCCTCAGTAACTCAGATAGTGCTCCTTCAGTACCTCAGATAGTTCTCCCTCAATGCCTCAGATAGTGCTTCCTCAGTACATCAGATAGTGCTCCCTCAATAACTCAGATAGTACTCCCTTAAGACCTCAGAAAGTGGTCCCTCAATACCTCAGAAAGTGCTCCCACAATATATCAAAAAATGCTCTCTCAGTACCTCAGATAGTGCTCCCTCAATACCTCAGAAAGTGCTCCCTCAGTACCTCAGAAAGTGCACCCACAATACCTCAGATAGTGCTTCCTTAAAACCCAGATAGTGCTCCCTCAATACCTCTGTTAGTATTCCCTCAATACCTCAGATATTGCTCCCTGAGTACCTCAGAAAGTGCTCCCTCAGTACCTCAGAAAGTGCTCCCTCACTACCTCTGATAGTGCTTCCTCATTACATCAGATAGTGCTCCCTCAATAACTCAGATAGTGCTCCCTCAATAACTCAGATAGTTCTCCCTCAGTACCTCAGAAAGTGCTCCCTCAATACCTCAGAAAGTGCTCCCTCAATACCTCAGATAGTGCTTCCTCATTACATCAGATAGTGTCCCCTCAATAACTCAGATAGTGCCCCCTCAATACGTCAGATAGTGCTCCTTCAGTACCTCAGACAGTGCTCCCTCAATAACTCAGAAAGTGCTCTCTCATGTACCTCAGAAAATACTCCCTCAGTACCATCGAACGTGTTCCCTGAGTACTTCAGAAAGTGCTCCCTCAATAGCTCAGATAGTGCTCCATCAATACCTCAGAAAGTGCTCCCTCATTACCTTAGAAATTGCTCCCTCAATACTTCAAAAAACGTCTCCCACAATACCTCAGATATTGCTTCCACAGTACAACAGATAGTGTTTTCTCAGTTACTCAGATACTTCTCCCTCAGTTCCTCAGATAGTACTCCATTAATACCTCAGATAGTGCTTCCTCAATACCTCAGAAAGTGCTCCCTCAATATATCAAAAAGTTTTTCCTCAATACCTCAGATAGTGCTCCCTCAGTACCTCAGAAAATGCTTCCTCAATATCTCAAAAAGTGTTTCCTCAATAGCTCAGATAGTGCTCCCTCAGTACCTCAGAAAATGCTCTCTCAATATCTCGAAAAGTGCTCCCGCAGTACCTCAGATAGTGCTCCCTCAGTACCTCAGATAGCGCTTCCACAGTACCTCACATATTTCTCCCTGAGTTCCTCAGATAGTACTCCCTTAATACCTCAGAAAGTTCTCCCTCAATACCTCAGATAGCGCTCCCTCAGTACCTCAGAAAATGGTCACTCAATATCTCAAACAGTGCTCCCTCAGTACCTCAGATAGTGCTCCCTTAATACCGCAGAAGGTGCTCCCTCAATACCTCAGATAGTGGTCCCTCAGTACCTCAGAAAATGCTCCCTCAATCTCTCAAAAAGTGCTCCCTCAGTACTACAGATAGTCCTTCGTCAGTACCTCAGAAAGTTCTCCCTCAATGCCTCAGATAGTTCTTCCTAAGTGCATCAGATTGTGCACCCTCAATAGCTCAGGTAGTGCTCCCTCAGTACCTCAGATAGTACTCCCTTAATACCTCAGATAGTGCTCACTCTGTACCTCAAAAAGTGCTCCCTCAATACCACAGATAGTGCTTCGTCAATACATCAGATAGTGCTCCCTCAATACATCTGAAAGTGCTCCCTCAGTACCTCAGAAAGTGCTCCCTCAGTACCTCAGAAAGTGCTCTTCAGTACCTCAGAAAGTGCTCCCTCAATGCCTCTGAAAGTGCTCTCTCAATACCTCAGATATTTCTCCTCCATATCTCAGAAAGTGCTCCCTCAATACGTCAGATCGTTCTCCCTCAATATTTCAGATAGTTCTCCCTCAATACCTCAGAAATTGCTCCCTCAATACTTCAGATATTTCTCCCTCCATACCTCAGATAGTGCTCGCTCAATATGTCAGATCGTTCTCCCTCAATATCTCAGATAGTTCTCCCTCAATACCTCAGAAAGTGCTCCCTCAATACCTCAGAATGTGATCCCACAATACCTTAGAATGTGCTCCCTCAATAGATCAGATATTTCTCCCTCAGTACATCAGATAATGTGCTCTCAATTCCTCAGATAGTTCATCCTCAATACCTCAGAACGTGCTTCCTCAGTACCTCAGATAGTGTTTCCACAGTACATCTGATAGGGCTCCCTCAATAACTCAGATAGTACTCCCTCAGTCCCTCAAATAGTTCTCCCTCAAAGCCTCAGATAGTGCTTCCTCAGTACATCAGATAGTGCTCCCTCAATAACTCAGAATTGCTCACTCAGTACCTCAGAAATTGCTCCCTCAATTCTTCCGAATGTGCTCCCTCAATACCTCAGATATTGCTTC
>NW_025194909.1:0-4256 GCF_004010195.1 Chiloscyllium plagiosum | reverse complement strand
TTGGAGTTCAAGACCTTTGTCCTTGGTTACTGACAGCTTATTGCTCGAGAGGTTGGATCAAGGGGATACCTATCTAGTTCTTGGTCAACTATCAACTATCCAGGGGCAGAGGGGCATCAACTTGTGCAGAAAGGAGCAGGAAGAAGCTAAACAGCATTCATGGGTTAAACGAATGAGTGGAAAAATGTTTAATGTCACCCAATACGACAAAATGAACCATTTACTTTTCACCCAAGAAAGACTGATTGGAGAACTGCTAAATTATGAGAAACTAAGCATTATAAAAGGGAAAAAAAGACTTTGGAGACCAAGTACACAAATCATCAAAAGTAGCAGACAAGTACAAAAACCAATCGAAAAATACAAATCGAGGCCTCTATTACAAAGGAGATGAAATACATGGGGTTGAAAGTTATGTTTCAGTTCCAAGCATCATAGAATTCTATCACAGATAGACGCCATTGGCCCTGTCATGTCTGATAATTGAATTCTGGTGGAGTTTCCTCGCTTTCACATTTGTGGTGTGACATTCTAACACCACCTCTGCACACTTCTGGAGACCTCGAGTTTACAGAATCACACCACATTCCTCTCCACCTCCTCCAGGAATAACTATTTCTCCTGAGATACTGCCAGTTCCTCAGATTACTTGGTAACCCCGAATACAATCCGCATGACAGGAAATCTCTGGTGCTGCCCCGACACCAACAGTCACCCTTGGAACTGAAGAAAATGCAGAAATCTAAGGTGCAAAGAGACTTGGGTGTTCTAGTCCAGGATTCTCTCAAGGTAAACTTAGAGGTTGAGACAGTAGTTAGGAAGGCAAATGCAATGATGACATTTAATTTGACAGGACTTGAATGTAAAAGTCGGGATGTACTTGAGGCTTTGTAACACTCTGGTCAGGCCATATTTGGAGTATTGTGTGCAGTTTTGGGCCCAAATTTCAGGAAGGATGTACTGGCCTCGGAGTGTGTTCAGAGGAGGTTCACAAGAATGATCCCAGGAATGAACATCTGAACAAATAAGGAATGTTTGAGGACTCTGGGTCTATATTTAATGGAATTTAGAACGATGACGGGGGATCTAATTGAAACCGACAGAATTCTGAACAGACTGGATGTTGGGAAGATGTTTCCTTTGCTAGGAAAGGCTAGGAGCCGAGGGCACAGCCTTAGACCAAAGGGAAGACCCTTTAGAATGGAGGTAAAGAGAAACTTCTTCAGCTAGAGTGGTGAATCTATGGAATTCACTGCCACCGAAGACTGTGGAGGCCAGGTCATTGAGTACATTTAAGCTGTGAAAGATAGTTTCTTGAGTATGAAAGGGATCAAGGGTTACTGGGAGAATGGGGTTTAGAAACTTATCAGCCATGACTGAATCGCAGAGCAGTCACAATGGGCTGAATGGCCTAATTTCAGCTCCTATGGTCTGAGGATACACTGATGTGTGGAGGGGTGAAGAACGGGTGGAAAGAGATGAAGAGAGGAATACAATTAAGGGGAAGCTGGATACAGATGAGGGAGAAAGGAAGAGAAGGAAATACAAGAATTGTACATTAAATTACGGAACGCATACAGAGGGATCTGGGCATATAGATCCCTGAAAGTGGCAAAGCAGGCAGGCATGTGGTCAAGAAGGCATACAGCATGCTTGCCTTGAGTGTAAGAGTTAGCAAGTTATGTTACAGCTATTTATTCCGGCCACATTCATAACATTGCGTGCAGTTCTGGCCAGCATGCTACCAGAAGGACGTGGATGCTCTGGGAGAGGGTGCAGAGAAGGTTCACTAGGATGTTGCCTCTCATGAAAGAAAAATCCTCTTTGGATTTCTTTTGATTTGCGAAAACAGGTACTAATCTGGGTCTTTTGTAAAAGCAAAGTGGTATAAAGCAAACGTGCGATAAGTGGGGGATATCAGTTTGCTGATGAGGGATGGGAAGGGGCGATGAAGAGGGGTGGGTGGAGGCTCAGGCAGAGCGAAAACACTGATAGAGGCCAATTGAGCCGACCAGCCTAGCCCTGTGGGACAGAGACAAATGTATCTATTTCAGACCTACCTGCAGGGGTTGGACAAACATTACGTTCCATCCTGGGTAAAAATGTCCTCCATCTGCTCCTGCAGATCAATTCCAGAGGGAAGGTGCTGTCAGTCAGCACTGGAAGTAAAGTGGGTGCGAGAGCAGCAAGTCCGACAGAATGGATCGTCTTGCCCCTCCCACTTCACCCACTAAACAGGGTTCAAGGTGTGACTCAGCGGCAGTAACAGCAGAATATACTGGCACGAGAGTGTGTCCAGCAGAGATTCACACGATCGATCCCTGGAATGGTACGCCCAACATACGATGAATGGCTGATGATCCTGGGATTGTATTCATTAGCGTTCGGAAGGTTGAGGAGAGATCTAACAGAAACTTACAAGATCATGCTTGGCTATGAAAGGGTGGATACTGGGAAGTTGTTTCCATTAGGCAGAGGAGACTAGGATCCAGGGGCACAGCCTGATAATTAGAGGGGGTCAATTTAGAACAGAAATGAGGAGACATTTCTTCAGCCAGAGAGTGTGGGCTGTGGAATTCATTGCCAGGGAGCGCAGTGGAGGCCAGGACATTAAATGTCTTCAAGGCAGAGATTGATAAATTCTTGATTAAGGAATTAAGGGCTACGGGGAGAGTGTGGGTAAGTGGAGCTGAAATGCCCATCAGCCATGATTAAATGACAGAATGGACTCATTGGGCTGAATGGCCTGACTTCCACTCCTATGTCTTATGGTCTTAATTCATTGATGTTGACTAGATATTCTAAATTAATCTAGTCCCATATGCCAACACATGGCCCATACCCCTCTGAACCCTTCCTATTCAGAAACCATCCAGATGCCATTCACATATTGTAATTGTACCAGCCTCCACCATTTCCTCTGGCAGCTCATTCTTTACGCTCACTACCCTCTGAGTTAAAAAATTGCCCTTAGGTTTCTTTTAAATCTTTGCTCATCCACCTCAGCCTAAAACTATTACACTTTAGTTCTGGAAAGCCCCAAACCCAGGGGACAATATCTTGACTATTTACCCAATCCATGCCTTTCATGATTTTATAAATGTATACAAACGCCTCTGCCACACTCGGGAAAACAGACCTAAACAATTCAGCTCAAACCCTCCAACACTGGCAGCATCCATGTAAATCTTTTCTGAACCCTTTCAAGTTTCATAACATGCTTTTGATAGGAGCGAGAGCAAAAGTGGCCTAACCAATGTCCTGTACAGCCACAACATAACCTCCCAACTCCAATACTCAGAGGATTGGGAAAGTTGTATTTTGTGGGTTTTGAAAACTGGGAAAGAATGGAAGTATAACCTGAACTTTTGAGGGTCAGTTTGGAAGCATCACAGTTCGGGGGGGGTGGCAGAAAGAAGAGATGAGGGAAGGAAGCCAAATGTGCTGCAGCCAACACGGAGCAAGAACAGAGGATGTAAAACTGTTGCAGCCAGCTTAAAGCTGCAATGTGGATCATTGCACGTGCTGTACTTGAACCTGATGCATTTATTTGTGGGAATCAGATGCATTTAAAAAATAAAAATAAAGTATCTCCTCCTCCCCAATTGCTATCATCCGTCCCTCCTCACCCGGGTAATTAAGACACATACCTGAGTTGGCAGAGTAGACTCCCTCCTTGGATTCACTCCAGTTGCTACAAGTGAACAGATTTCCCCCGCCCTCTCTCCCTCGCTCTCAGGATGAGGAGTTGCCCAGAAGAGGGTGTTTCATATTGAAACTGATACTGCCACTTCCGCGTTGTGATGTTAAAAATGGGGCAGGGAATGGGGACAGGCCAAGAGCAGAACTCTGCAGCAGATGGAAGGAGAGCAGTTTGCAAAAATCCCTTCCCTTCAAAGAATCCTTCCAGTGTGGAAACAGGCTACTTGGCCCAACAAGTCCAAACCAATGTTCTGAATGGTAATTCACCCATATCCCTCCCCTTATTGCCCTACATTTATCCCAGAGTAATACACCGAACTTACACATCCCTGGACACTGAGGGAATTTAGCCTGGCCAATCCACCCTTGAAGATCTGGATCCCAGACGGGACCCCTCCGTCTCGAGATCCGTCAAAGAACGAACACAATGCGGACTGTACAAAGCAAAGTTATCAGTTTAATAAAGCAAGGCAGTCTGACGCAATTCTGTCCAGCAACACAGAAGTTAAAGGTCCGTGGCGAAATTGCAGAATTACTTTCGAAAATTACACATC
>NW_025194908.1:2971-4256 GCF_004010195.1 Chiloscyllium plagiosum | reverse complement strand
TGTTTAACTTAATCACGATCTGCGCATGATTTTGAGGTTTCAGTCTGCAAATCTTCACCATCTCGCACCCTGTATAAAGGAATATGTACAGGTTAGAAATTCAGAGCAGACAATTCTAGTTTCTCTGGAATATGTTTCCCCTTTCTTCCCTCAAAGCTGTAACCCTCCAGCCCACTTACTCTCTCCCACCGTTCTGACTCTACTACCCCCTAATGTACACCCTCCCCATTCTCATGGAATTGTTGATAAACAGATCTATGCCACCACTTCCCGTCCCTGGTTAGAGCTACACCCTTTCTGGGTTCACTTCCTTTCCCTCAGTTGCTGCAAGTCAATAATGTAACAGCAGAATTAAACAAAAGCAAACAGAAAGGGAGGTGGCAGATCCTGGACAGAACAGAAAGCTGCATTCTGGGAGAATGGGTCACATCCTTTGTTTCTCATTGGTTGATTCCAGTGTAATGACAAGTTGGGGATGTAACTTGGTCCCATGTAGGTGTGGTGACACTTTGATCCTCCAACAGATCAATACTACAAGCAAATACGTTCCTCCTCCAGACAATCGCAGTGTGAAATACTTTCCACTAGTTACCTCAAAGCACATGTTCCAAAACTCACCCACATTCTGTACTTGTGCAGTGCCAAGTTTCCCCACAGACGTGTGGTCCCTGCTTCGGAATTTGGGAGTTGTAGTCCTCATGCAGCCACTGGATCCCTGTCTCTGGAACGTGAATGAAAAGTGTGGGGTGGAAGATGTTGTGTATTGGATTCCCATTCAGACACATGGGACATGTGGGCTGTCACTCGGATTTATTGAGACATCCGCTTAGACAACCTGATTTCTGACATAAGGAACATAGATTCAGCCAGTTGGGGGATGGGGAGGTTATTAAGACGCAGTAGGCTTTAAGAAGTGGCGGCTCAGTGGCTAGCACTGCTGCCTCACAGCGTCAGGGACCTTAGGCGACTGTGTGGAGTTTACACATTCTCCCCATGTTTGCATGGTTTCGTGCAGTTCTCCAGTTTCCTCACACAGTCCAAAGATGTGCAGGTTAGATGGATTGCCCATGCTATATTGCTGACAGTGTCCATGCACGTGCCGGTTAGAGAATTAGCCATGGGAAATGCAATGTTACAGGGAACGAGTGGGTCTGAATGGGATGTTCATCATAGGGTTGGTGTGGACTCGATGATTACTCTGTTTCTGCACTATAGAGACTCTATTCTATTCTCATGAGGAAGAATGTATTTGTCTCGATGTGTTGTGAATCTGTGGAATTCCCTA
>NW_025194908.1:0-2671 GCF_004010195.1 Chiloscyllium plagiosum | reverse complement strand
AATTTTAAACTGAGGGGAGACAGTGATTTATGGTTTTAGATTGCGTCGTACATTGGCAGCGTCCAGAGTACGCTGTTGTGAATATCTATCCTGTACTTTATTACAAAGCCAAGGTCACTGACAATGAAAACCAAAACACCCAGGAAACATCGCCTCCCCTCGTAATCTGATAAAAGACTTGTGATAAGTCTGATTGAACTTCGAACACAGATGGAAAGCTGGAAGATTAGATCCGCTCCCAAGATCATGTGCTTAAACAAAAGGAGACTAAAATAGGATGAGGCAGGAGTTGGCTAATGTAGACTGGAAACAAAGACTTTACGGTGGGAAAGTTGACGGACTGTGCGGGAATATCAAAGCAATTTTTTGAAGTGCTCAGCAAAAGTATATATCAGGGAAAAAGAAGGACTATAGGTAAAGGAATAATCTGCCATGGGTGGCTCAGGAAATAAGAGAAGCTTCAGCAAAATCAACGTTTCGGGCAAAAGCCCTTCATGCTTCCTGATGAAGGGCTTTTGCCCAAAACGTCGATTTTGCTGAAGCTCCTCGATGTTGCCTGAATTGCTGTGCTCTTCCAGCACCATTGATCCAGAATCTGGTTTCCAGCATCTGCAGTCATTGCTTTTACCCACGAAATAAGAGTCTATCAAACTGAAATAAAATGCATACAAATTGCCAAAGACCAAGGAGATTAGAAAAACTTTAAAGATCAACAGAAAGCTAGATGGGATTGGGGGAGAAAAGTGATTAATACCTATCCCCAGGGCCAGAATAGCAGTTCATAATACTAGAGGGGAACCTATTGTGTGGGGAACATATGGCCTCTGTAATTGTTGAAGCACTTAACTGTTACCATAGAGATAATCCTGATCAAGTTAAAAATCACAGCACACCCCAAAAGCTTGTTCTTCCAAATAAACCTGTTGGACTATAACCTGGTGTTGTGTGGTTTATAAGTTTGTTCACCGCACCCCAACACCGGCTCCTCCACATGAGAATCCTGATAGATACGCCACTGAAACTGAAGCACCTGTCAGATACTTGAGGGAGCCACAGGGCCGTGGGGGAGGTGTGTGTGGTTTAACCACAAAGTGCTGAGCTGAACTAGACTTTCTAACTGCCGTTGCCATGGAGATAATACTGAGAGACAGTCTCTATTCAAAGTCCAAAACCACAAAGGTATAAGAATGGGAGCGGCACATCGGACAGGCGGGGAGTTACCTGATGCTGCCTGGAGGTGTTCTGCATGTACACTATCCAGGTAACTGCCATGTCTCATCAATAAAGACTCAAAGAAGACCTCTCAGAGTTCTGTGCCCAGTTATTCCTATCCAGCAGGGTTCAGGAATATGAGGACACAGCAGTCCGTCTTCATAGTGGAGGATACGAAGAACATGCCAGTAATTGATAAGGAGACTGAGGAAGGTGAGGACCGAGATAATAACCATTATCGTGAAAGAGTTAGAGCTGGGCAAGCTAATGGAGCGAAAGGTAGACAAGTCTCATTTCCCTGATGGAATACATCCCAGGATACCAACAGAGTTAATGGGAGAAATAGCAAATGCACTTACAGTCATAGAAGCCTACAGCAGAGACAGGCCCTTTGGCCCAAACTGGCCCATGCCGACCAGAATGTCCATCCACACTAACCCCATTTCCCTGCACTTGGCCCATTTGCTTCTGACCCTTTCCAATCCATGTATTCGTCCAAATGTATTTTACCTGTTGAGAGTGTTCCTGCCTGAACCACCTCCACTGGCAGCTCATTCCGTATACATACCACCCTCTGTGTAAAACAGTTGCCCCTCAGCTTCCCTTTTATTATTTCTCCTCTAACCTTAAACTGATCCAATCAAGCCGTCCAATCCTTGAGTTCCTGGGAAAAACACTGAGTGCATTCACCTTAGCCATGCCTCTCATGGTCTTATACACATCTAGAAAAGAGCCCCCTCAGTTTCCTCTGCTCTAAACATTAAATCCTCACTTGTCCAACCTCTCCCTATAACTCAGACCCCTGGCAACATCCTTGTAAATTGTTCTGCACTTTATACAGTTTAATAACTGAAACCTACATTACATTCATCATATTTCCAGTATTTCTTCACGGTGCTGGAACCGACGTGACAATGGCAATGGATTACAAACCATGATCGAGAATGAACTCCTTTACAACAATCCCGTTTTCATAGTGTTTCCCATGGTGCAGGTAGCCTTGTCTCTTTCTGGTTGCATGGTTAATTAAAGACTTGTCTTTCTACAAAGCAAAGTTGTGGCTTAATTGTTCCTGGGAAATGTGCCATGATTTTTCAGATTTTCAAAAACAGATGAAACCTCTCTCCACACTCACCATGCTGACATGGACTTGGCTGTGTCTCAGTACTTTTGCAGTCACACTGACATTTGGAATATTCGCCCACAGACAGAATACACACCTTTCCTTCCAGATGAAAAGGCCAATGATATTCAGATCGGCACGGATCAAGTAACTATCACATCTGAACATGAAGTTCAATTTGTATTTCTCATCCGCAAATCCACTCTTTCAGTACCATACAACAGAGCACACAAGTTACCACTGTTAATACAGGATGGAAATTCATAAGACAATTGTAGATTAAACTGTAGTTTCCTTGTTCCCCCAAAGCTTTAAACCTCAGTCCCACAATTTCTC
>NW_025194907.1:0-4256 GCF_004010195.1 Chiloscyllium plagiosum | reverse complement strand
CTCTCTCTTTCCTCCGTTACCAGGTCGCATTTGGACCTGAGGTCTTGCCCACCTAATGCCTTTATGAATACCCAACACTCGCTCCCTCCTTGTGCCGACTTGACAGAGAGTAATCAATCATCTGTCCCTATCCTCAACGTGCGTCATGTCGATCTTCTTGACGAATGCCAATGCTACGTACTGCTGAAGCATCTCATCCCTTTTCTCTGAATCCACACATAACTTCCCTCCTTTGTCCGTGAGTGAGCCAACCTTTCTCAAGTTACTCTCTTGATTCTTACATACGCATAAAAGGCTTTGTGATTTTCCTTCAGCTTGTTTGCAAAATATATTTCATGATACTCTTAACCAGTCTTCATCCCTTGTTTCGATTTGGCAGCACTTTCCCGATATTTTCGCAAAGCTTAGAAAGTTTTCAGTCATCTAGACGTTGTGCGTGCTTCCGCTTCACTCATAGCAAGTTTCATAACTTCACCTGTCATCCGTTACACATGCATAGAATTCCAATAGGTTTGTCAAGCATGATTACCCATTCATGCATCCATGATTTCCAGGGCGAGTTCTTTAATTATTCTGGGATTCTGGGATGTCCGTTTTCAGGCCGTGGGGACTTAGCTGCCTTCATTCCCTTTCAATTTTCCCAGCACAATTATTCGACTAATATTGATGTACCTTAGTTCTTCCCTCTCACTGAATCTTGCATTCGTCAACGTTTCATCAATCTGATCTGTGTCATATTTTGTGATTTTTGTACATATTTATTTGATTATTTCACTGCATGTTCTCTGGATATTCGCATCAATGTTTCTCATAACAAAACCAATTATTTTCATTCCGCAAGACTTGTCTAGCCATCAAAAAGATCTTTCTCATATGCCATTGTCACATGTGGTAAAAGAAACGCCCTAAAGAAATTCGAAAACGTTCGTTTTTTACTTGACAATAAAGCTATTCGAAATTTTGTAATTCCCTCGTGGGTCATGTGTGTCGCTGGCGAACATTTCGAATTCGTCGCTAGTTACGCACGAGAATGTGGTGGAAAGTTGTGTTATTGAACTTTTGCAGTTTCTGTACTGTTGGGATACCCATAATTTTGTCAGGGAGGGATTTCCAGGATTCGAACAGACGACGCTAATTGCACGGCAAAGTAGTACCAAGTAGCATTGTATGTGTCTTGAAGGTGATATTTTTGGTTCTAGTGTTACCGTACATATGATGCAAATGTCCTTCTATATGTTTCCATTCAAGCAAGCCGATTTCTTCTGGACTCGGTCAACGGTCCTTGAATGTCGTTGGTAGTGAATTCATCCAGGAAAGTGTGGTGAAGCCCAGAACACTTTTAACTTAAGATGGGAAGCATTTGGAGTTAGGAGGCGATTCGCATGTTTCATTGTACCTGTCTTCTAATTTTCTCTTTTCGCTATTATGTTTATAGGGTGAATTCTCTGGAGTTTCTGGTCAATGGTAAACGCTAGAAAATTGGTCAGGACGGATAATGTTGCACAGATTAATCCTTGTATAATGCTTGTTTTCCGGTTTTGGAATCTACAATCAACAATATATCCATTGAACTAATTGCTCGGGGTTTAACAATGTATGCAGATCCCTGCCGGGCACCTCAGAATATTGAGGCTCCCGAACAGAAAATAATCGTAAATTCATGCAATAATTACACTATAAAACCACGCATTGACTCCATAGCAACACTCAGAAGAGCATCCTACCCAGACTCATTCCCGACTTTATACCTGTTTCATAACATTTCTCATGGCTCATCCACTTACTGTACCTGAATACATTTAAGGTGGCCAATCCACTTACCCTGAAACTCTTTGGATAATGGTACGAAACTGGCGTACCCACAGCAGAACGTGCCAATTTTAGTCACACAGTTGCCCGTGGCTGGCATTGAACCAGGATCACTGGCACGTTGAGGTCGTAGTTTAACCACCATGCCATCAGAACACGCTACCAAAACGCCTATATCTCCTCTCACACATTTGCACATTTCAATTAATCGGTAAATCTTCAGCAGTTATTTTCAGTCCAAATGTGCGCCTTCAGAAGGAGGCTAAGATCTGCGCTCTTGATCACGACAAGCCATGTGCTGTGTTTATATAATTCATAGTGTCCAGAAGGAAAGATTGATCGTGACTCGGCAATTGTGATTGTATAACTATGCACTTTTAACACACATTATTGCTTGGCTTGGGAATAATTTTGCAGGAACCAGTGCAATGACAGTGGGGTCGGAAGTTTCTGTCTCAGAATTGTTGTTCACCCTTGGCATTACAATTTGGACATAGTGGGCAGTGTTGACTTTAGCAGTTGGCTTTGAAGAGATTCATTGTTAGTGAACATTGTACCAATAAAGTGGGCCCATTTGTTCTGGATGTTCTCAAGATTTGTCTCAATATTCTTGGGTCTGCATAATTATCGCCCCACTCCAAGACTTGAGGTTAGGAGGAGATATGCAGGATTAGGAATGTCAGGTGGAAAAGCGCAGCAGGTTTCGACGTTTCGGGCATGAGCCCTTCTTGAAGAAGGGCACATGCCCGAAACGTCGATTCTCCTGCTCCTTGGATGCTGCCTGACCTGCTGTGCTTTTCCAGCAACACATTTTTCACCTCAGATCTCCATCATCTGCTGACCTCACTTTCTCCTAAGAATGTCAGGTGTTGAGACACTTGTTAGAGGATTCTTCCTCTGTGACCTGCTCTTGTTATCATCGTATTTGCATGAGGAGTCCAAGTGAATATCAGATGGATGGGAATCGCCAGAATGTTCTTATTGGAGAGAATGGTTATCATGGGGAAGACCTGATCTCCTGGCTCAAATATAAGGGAATTTTCCATTCTAATTTCAGAACAGAAATTAGCATGGAAGCCTGTAGTAATTTCAACATTATTACAATTTTCAGACCCTTGATTGTATCAGACCACTAGTGCAGCGCATTACCTCCAAACTCTTCAACAGAATAATCTTTCAGTAATTCACCCTTCGCAATCAGTGAATTTCCAATTAAACACATGGACATGAGACTGCCATCTAAACTTCCATGAGGCATAAAATTATGATGATTCAGGAATTCATGATTAGAGGTAGGACTCTGTGAAACCCTCAGGATCAGAGTGATGTTGATGTGGATTCCATCACCGTGTTCTGATATCTGAACACCAAAAAAGTGTATGGTTTAGTTGCCTTTCTTTGTGGAGGGACAGCTGTTAGAGCAGTATGTTGGGGTACAACGACCAAATAATTCAAGGAACATTCAAGAATTCAATCCCAGCATCAGCGATTTTGTTGAAGTGACACTCGTAGGAACAGTCCACCTTAAAATCTAAAAAAAGGTGTTCCTGAACAAAGGAAAATATACCCAAATATTTAATTCCGCTCTTTACATTTACACATCAATGATATGACTCATGACTTACATACTTTACAATTCAGCTGATCATTTGTATCTACAGTTCTCTGTAGACAGTGTCTGGTCAAGCCCTTGAACCACCAAGAGTCTCATAATGCTTTCCATCCTCTCTTATCTCCGTTCTCGAGAGTTGTCAATAGGGACACATTAGTACATTGACATATATTTTGCCGGCTGCAACACGTTTAATTTCACACACTTCGTGGGTCTGCCTGTTGAGCATTGCACACACACGACACAACTTCACCCACTAATACCGTTGATGCATAAATAAATCCTTCCAATATTTCGGACGAGAGTTGCAGGTTCGCAGGCTAATGTCAAACATGTTTCCATAGCCCCGAAGTTAAAACAACTTCACGGAGTCATTCAGGCCGATCAGCTGTTTTACACCATTCGTTCTTTTTGGCATATTTCCAACGAGTCTGTATATTCGAACCATCCTCAATAACTACTGTAACTGCTTCATCCGTGATTCGTTCTCGGAAATGAAAAGTATACACAAGGAACTAAGGGGTTATCTGCTCGCTTATTTCTTTTCCCTCGTGGAAAATCTATGCCATATACCGCGATCCCACACAGTATAATATATAATCATTCACGTTCTCCCTTCACATTCAGTTTTCATTTTCAAAAACGCAGACCCAATCATGAAGGCATCTTTAAAAAAGCTGAAATAGATTCCCAGAACTCCAAAATTCCAAATTGCACTCTTTCCAATTTATTATCATAATCTTTAAATGCTTCGTGTTACGTGGTCTATTTGTGCAAGAATCATCGGTTGTCATATATTGTTTCAGTCGGGAAAAAAAATTTCCAATTATCTTTA
>NW_025194906.1:0-4255 GCF_004010195.1 Chiloscyllium plagiosum | reverse complement strand
GAACCAGGTCAGGCTTGATTCTGATGTTTGTTCACCTTTTGCTGAGCCATTCTCCTTCCCAGCAGGCCTCAAACTCCCGATCGGCCATTTTAGGTTATGCCCTTGGTAATATAAATCAGGAAGGAGATTGTTGCTACAAAGGGCAGTTTGTGCACAGTAACTGATCAGAACCGCACCCTCCAACCATATCCAATTCCCAGGCTAATACTGTACAGACCATTTCATTGAGGTCAGTCTGATTCCTTCCCAGTATTCCATTCTAATAGGCCCCTCCAGCTGATGGGTTTGTGACAGGGAGGGTCATGTGACTGATTGGGATCTTTGCTCTTGTCTCTGAATTGCCCCCAGAGGAAAGCCATCTTTCTGACTGGAAAGATCAGTATTTGTGAAGTCCCACCCCTGACCATTACTCCATAACTTGACCCAACATCCTCTCCCCTTTGGTATTAATGTGGACTAAACTGCAAACTCTCAGCCAACAGCAACTTTATTTAAATGTGGAGCTACATCGGGGCATGATGAAGTATTCTGACACTGAGCCACATCCAGAGATATTCGGTCAGGTGACCCAAAGGTGTGTTCGAGGTGTAAGGAGCGTGGGGAAGAGAGAAGGTGAGGTGTTGGGGGGAGATTGTGGAGCTCAGGGTGATGGTACCTGATCCACAGCCCCCAGTGGTGGTCCCATTCCAATCAGATTTGTAGAGAGACTGGACTTCTGTGAGCATAGACATCCCAGGTCATGGGGTTAATGCTGACTGATGGATGGGTATGAATCTAAACAAGAATCCTTCATGGGTGACTATGGTTTTCAGTCTGCTGTCTCGCTGGCTGTCCTGGTGTTGAACATTATCCAGTTCCAGCTGATGGTTCAGCCCCGTGACACTGTGACCTCCGGCCTGATTGGCTGTTGGGCTTGGAACGGGTCAGCCCTGTACCTTGGGCACTTCCTGACATGGAGGTGAAAGTGAGGGCTGCAGATGCTGGAGATTAGAGTCAAGATTTAGCGTGGTACTGGAAAAGCATCGGTCAGACAGCATCCGAGGAGCGGGAACATCAACGTTTCGGGCAAAGGCCTTTCGGGGGTGGAGAGAGAAATCGGAATGAGGTGTAGCTGGGAGTGGAATACGTGGATGGAGGTGGGGGTGAAGGTGATAGGTTGGAATGGATAGGTGGAAATGAAGATTGACAAAGGGACAGTCCTGAGGATGGTGCTGAGCTGGAGGTTAGGAAGTGTGGTAAGGTGGGGGAGGGGAAATGAGGAATAATTGTTGAGGTCCACATTGATGCCCTGAGGTTGAAGGGTTCAAAGGCAGAAGATGAGGCAATCTTCCTCCAGGTGTCAGGTGGTGAGGGCATGGCAAAGGAGGAGGCCCAGGACCTGCATGTCCTCTGCACAGTGGGAGGGGGAGTTGAAATGTTCAGCCAAGGGGCGGTGGGATTGATTGGTGCGGGTGTCCTGGAGATGTTCCCTAAAGCGCTCTACGAACATAAGACCATAAGACATAGGTGTGGAAGTAAGGCCATTCGGCCCATCGAGTCCACTCCGCCATTCAATCATGGCTGATGCGCATTTCAGCTCCACTTACCAGCATTCTCCCCGTAGCCCTTAATTCCTCGAGACAACAAGAATCTATCAATCTCGGCCTTGAAGACATTTAGCGTCCCGGCTTCCACTGCACTCCGTGGCAATGAATTCCACAGGCCCACCACTCTCTGGCTGAAGAAATATCTCCGCATTTCTGTTCTGAAATGACCCCCTCTAATTCTAAGGCTGTGTCCACGGGTCCTAGTCTCCTCGCCATGTATTATTTTGTACGTCTCTATTAAGTCTCCCCTTAATCTTCTAAACTCCAACGAATACAATCCCAGTATCCTCAGCCGTTCCTCATATGTTAGACCTGTCATTCCAGGGATCATCCGTGTGAATCTCCGCTGGACACGTTCCAGTGCCAGTATGTCCTTCCTGAGGTGTGGGGACCAAAACTGGACAAAGTACTCCAAATGGGGCCTAACCAGAGCTTTATAAAGTCTTAGTAGTACATCTCTGCTTTTATATTCCAACCCTCGAGATAAGAGACAACATTGCATTCGCTTTCTTAATCACAGACTCAACCTGCATGTTTACCTTTAGAGAATCCTCGACTAGCACTCCCAGATCCCTTTGTGCTTTGGCTTTATTAATGTTCTCACCATTTAGAAAGTAGTCTATGCTTTTATTCTTTTTGCCAAACTTGCTCGCACTTGCTCACGTTAAATTCCATCAGCCATTTCCTGGACCACTCTCCCAACCGGTCTAGATCCTTCTGTAGCCTCCCCACTTCCTCAGTACTACCTGCCTGTCCACCTAACTTCGTATCATCGGCAAACTTCGCTGTGTTCTGTGGTGGAACTGGTCCTCCTGGGAGCAGATACGCCAGAGGCGAGGGAATTGGGAATACGGGATGGCATTTTTGATGGATGCAGGGTGGGAGGAGGTGTAGTCCAGGTAGCTGTGGGAGTTGCTGGGTCTCTTTTTTAAAAAAAGGTCAGTGATTCGGTGGTTGTTGGTGGAGATGGAGAGAACCAGGAAGGAGAGGGAGGTGTCAGATGGTCCCGGTGAATTTAAGGTCAGGGTGGAATGTTTTGGTGAAGTTGATGAACTGCTCAACCTCAGGGAAGCACAAGGTGGCACTAATGCAATCATCCATGTAGCGGAGAAAGAGGTGGGGAGTGGTGCTGGTGTAACTACGGAAGATGGACTGTTCTACATAGCTGACAAAGAGACAGGCATAGCTGGGGCCCATATGGGTGCCCGTGGCTACCCCTTTAGTCTGGAGGAAGTGGGAGGATTTTTCCAACATGCCAAGGTACCTCACAGAAGCTTTCATTAAAGGCAATCTGACACGAGGGACAGGAGGTGGTCTGGGTTGGGTCAAAAAGGGGTTTTTTAAGGAGCATCCTAAAGGAGGAAGGGGAAAGGGAAACAGGTTTAGGGAAACAATCCCAGAGTGTGGGGCTTGGCAGCTGAAGACTCAGCCCCACCCCCACCCCATGTTGGAGTCATTGACGATCGGATGGTCAAGGGGCTGTGAATGAAGAGGTGTTGCTCCTCTTGGTAGCTGGGGGATTACAATAAGGAGAGACAAGGCTCTGCAGGAATTGGTAACTGAATGTTATCATCAAGGCTCCTCCAATCCCAGAGTGTGGGGCTTGGCAGCTGAAGACTCAGCCCCCCATGTTGGAGTCATTGACGATCGGATGGTCAAGGGGCTGTGAATGAAGAGGTGTTGCTCCTCTTCGTAGCTGGGGGATTACAATAAGGAGGGACAAGGCCCTGGAGGAATTGGAAATGGAATGTTATCATCAAGGCTCCTCCAACATCGCTCCAAGGCTGTGTAGGTCCATGGGCACAGGGGGGTTGGGGATATGGTACTGGTTGTGTGGAGAGAGCAGAGGTTTTGAAGATCTCTGGTTTACAGAGGGGACAATGCAGGAGCCCCCCCACCCCAGGAATTGTTGAGGTGAGCAAGGGGATGAATGAGGGTTTCAGCAGCAGATGAGCTGTGACAGCAAACACGAGGGATCTTAAACCTGAGAAACTAGGAGCAGGAGGAGGCCATTCAGCCCATTGATAGCGGGAGCTGCAGATGGTGGAGAGTCCGAGTGGATCAAGGGTGGAGCTGGAACAAGCCCAGCAGGTCAAACCGAGATTGTCTGTTCCATTCAATAGAATCATGGCTCTTCATCCAACTCAGTCCCTGTTGCTGCTTTCTCCCCACACCCTTTGATCCCTTTAGCTCTCAGAATGATATCTAACTCCTTCTTGTAAACATTGTGTTTTGCCCTCAGCCATTTCCTGAGGCAGAGGATTCCCCCGGCTCCCCACTCTCTGGGTGAAGACCTTTCTCCCCATCTCAGTCCTCACTGGCCTACTCCGTATCCTTACACTGACCCCTGGGTCTGGGCTCCCAGCCTTTTGGGGAGTTGACTGTGTTTATTGTCTCGTCCTGTCAGAATTTTACAGGTTTGTGAGAGATCCCACCCCTCATTCCTCTAAACCCCGGGAATGTGGTCCTCACTGATTCCGTGTCCCTTCATTCGTCAGTCCCACCATCCCAGCAATCACTCTGGAAAAGCTTTGCTGCACTCCCTCTGTCATCAGAACATCCTTCCTCAGATAAGGAGACCAGAACTTCACACAGTACTCCAGGTGTGGTCTCACCAATGCCCTGTGCATCTGGAGCAAGACATCAGTATTCCTGGACTCGAATCCTCT
>NW_025194905.1:3604-4255 GCF_004010195.1 Chiloscyllium plagiosum | reverse complement strand
CCGGAGCAGCATGTGGGCAGTGTGTCCCGGTGAAGCGTGTGGACAGTGTGTCCAGGAGCAGTACGTGGGCAGTGAGTCCCGGAGTAGCGCGTGGGCAGTGTGTCCCAGAGCTGTACGTAGTCAGTGAGTCCCAGAGCAGCACGTGGGCAATGTGTCCCGGAGCAGCACGTGGGCAGTGTGTCCTGGAGCAGCGGGTGGGCAGTGAGTCACGGATCAGCACGTGGTCAGTGAGTCCCGGAGCAGCATGTGGGCAGTGGGTCCCGGAGCAGCATGTGGGCAGTGTGTCCCGGAGCAGCGCGTGGGCATTGTGGCCTGGAGCAGCATGTGGGCAGTGAGTCATGGACCTGCACGTGGGCAGTGTGTCC
The DNA here is from genome assembly GCF_004010195.1 of Chiloscyllium plagiosum. Lineage (NCBI taxonomy): Eukaryota > Metazoa > Chordata > Chondrichthyes > Orectolobiformes > Hemiscylliidae > Chiloscyllium > Chiloscyllium plagiosum. The sequence goes on along the minus strand of NW_025194905.1, from coordinate 3,890 downwards.
CGGAGCAGCACGCAGTCAGTGAGTCCCAGAGCAGCACGTGGGCAGTGTGTCCCGGAGTAGCACGTAGGCAGGGAGTCCGGGAGTAGCGCGTGGGCAGTGAGTCCCGGAGCCTCACGTCAGCAGTGAGTCCCAGAGCCGCACTTCGGCAATATGTCCCGGAGCAGCACATGGGCAGTGAGTCCCGGAGCAACACGTCAGCAGTGAGTCCCAGAGAAGCACTTGGGCAGTAAGTCCCGGAGCAGCACGGGGCAGTGTGTCCCGGAGCAGCGCGTGGGCAGTGTGTCCC
>NW_025194905.1:0-3340 GCF_004010195.1 Chiloscyllium plagiosum | reverse complement strand
GTCCCGGAGCAGCATGTGGGCAGTGTGTCCCGGAGAAGCGCGTGGGCATCGTGTCCAGGAGCAGCACATGGGCGGTGACTCCCGGAGTAGCACGTGGGCAGTGAGTCCCAGAGCAGCACGTGGGCAGTGTGTCCCAGAGCAGCACGTGGGCTGTGAGTCCCGGAGAACCACGTGGGCAGTGAGTCCCGGAGCAGCACGTGGGCAGTTTGTCCGGGAGTAGCGCGTGGGCAGTGTGTCCCGGAGCAGCACGTGGGCAGTGAGTCCCGGAGTAGTGCATGGGCAGTGTGTCCTGGAGCAGCGCGTGGGCAGTGTTTCCCGGAGCAGCACGTGGGCAGTGTGTCCCAGAGCAGCGCGTGGGCAGTGTGTCCCAGGGAGTAGCACGTGGGCAGTGAGTCCCGGAGCAGCACGTGGGCAGTGAGTCCCGGAGTAGCGTGTGGGCAGTGTGTTCTGGAGCAGCACGCGGTCAGTGAGTCCCAGAGCAGCACGTGGGCAGTGAGTCCCGGCGCAGCACGTGGGCAGTGAGTCCCGGAGCAGCACGTCACCAGTGAGTCCCGGAGTAGCACGTGGGCAGTGAGTCCCAGAGCTGTACGCAGTCAGTGAGTCCCAGAGCAGCACATGGGCAATGAGACCTGGAGCAGCATGTGGGCAGTGAGTCCCGGAGCAGCATGTGGGCAGTGTGTCCCGGAGCAGCATGTGGGCAGTGTGTCCCGGAGAAACGCGTGGGCAGTGTGTCCAGGAGCAGCACGTGGGCAGTGAGTCCCGGAGTAGTGCGTGGGCAGTGTGTCCTGGAGCAGTGCGTGGGCAGTGTGTCCCAGAACTGTACGTAGTCAGTGAGTCCCAGAGCAGCACGTGGGCAGTGAGACCTGGAGCAGCACGTGGGCAGTGTGTCCCGGAGCAGCATGTGGGCAGTGAGTCCCGGAGTAGCGCCTGGGCAGTGTGTCCAGGAGTAGCGTGTGGGCAGTGTGTCCCGGAGCAGCATGTGGGCAGTGTGTCCCGGAGTAGCGCGTGGGCAGTGTGTCCTGGAGTAGCGTGTGGGCAGGGAGTCCCGGAGCAGCATGTGGGCAGTGAGTCCCGGAGCAGCACGTCAGCATGGATTCCCGGAGCAGCCAATGGGCAGTGTGTCCCGGAGCAGCACATGGGCATTATGTCGCGGAGGAGCGGGCGGGCAGTGTGTCCCGGAGCAGCACGCAGTCAGTAAGTCCCAGAGTTGCACGTGGGCAGTGAGTCCCGGAGTAGCACGTGGGCAGTGAGTCCCGGAGCAGCATGTGGGCAGTGAGTCCCGGAGTAGCGCGTGGGCAGTGTGTCCCGGAGTAGCGTGTGGGCAGTGTGTCCTGGAGCAGCATGTGGGCAGTGAGTCCCGGAGCAGCGCGTGGGCAGTGTGTCCCGGAGCAGCGCTTAGGCAGTGAGTCCCGGAGCAGCATGTGGGCAGTGAGTCCCGGAGTAGCGCGTGGGCAGTGTGTCCCGGAGTAGCGTGTGGGCAGTGTGTCCCGGAGCAGCATGTGGGCAGTGAGTCCCGGAGTAGCGCGTGGGCAGTGTGTCCCGGAGTAGCGTGTGGGCAGTGTGTCCCGGAGCAGCATGTGGGCAGTGAGTCCCGGAGCAGCGCGTGGGCAGTGTGTCCCGGAGTAGCACGTGGGCAGTGTGTCCCGGAGTAGCGCGTGGGCAGTATGTCGTGGAGGAGCGGGTGGGCAGTGTGTCCCAGAGCAGCACGCAGTCAGTGTGTCCCAGAGCAGCACATCGGCAGTGTGTCCCAGAGCAGTGTGCGGTCAGTGAGTCCCAGAGCAGCAGGTGGGCAGTGTGTCCCGGAGCAGCACGTGGGTAGTGTGTCCCGGAGTAGCACGTGGGCAGTATGTCCCGGAGCAGCACGTGGGCAGTGTGTGTCAGAGCAGCACGCAGTCACTGAGTCCCAGAGCAGCCCGAGGGCAGTGTGTCCCAGCGCAGCACGTGGGCAGTGTGTCCCGGAGCAGCACGTGGGCAGTGAGTCCCGAAGCAGCACGTGGGCAGTGAGTCCCGAAGCAGCACGTGGGCAGTGTGTCCCGGAGCAGCACGTGGGCAGTGAGTCCCGAAGCAGAACGTGGTCAGTGTGTCCCAGAGCAGTGTGTGGTCAGTGTGTCCCAGCGCAGCACGTGGCCAATGTGTCCCGGAGCAGCACGTGGGCAGTGTGTCCCGGAGCAGCACGTGGGCAGTGTGTCCCGGAGCAGCACTTGGGCAGTGAGTCCCGAAGCAGCACATGGGCAGTTTGTCCCGGAGAGCGGGTGGGCAGTGAGTCACGGAGCAGCACGTGGTCAGTGAGTCACGGAGCATCACGTCGTCAATGAGTCCCGGAGCAGCGCATGGGCAGTGTGTCCTGGAGTAGCACGCGGTCAGTGTGTTCCGGAGCAGCACGTTGGCAGTGTGTCCCGGAGCAGCACGCGGTCAGTGTGTTCCGGAGCAGCACGTTGGCAGTGTGTCCCGGAGCAGCACGTGTGCAGTGAGTCCCGGAGCAGCAAGTCACCAGTGAGTCCCGGAGTAGCGCGTGGGCAGTGAGTCCCAGAGCTGTACGCAGTCAGTGAGTCCCAGAGCAGCACATGGGCAATGAGACCTGGAGCAGCATGTGGGCGGTGACTCCCGGAGTAGCACGTGGTCAGTGAGTCCCAGAGCAGCACGTGGGCAGTGTGTCCCGGAGCAGCACGTGGGCAGAGCAGCTCGTGGGCAATGTGTCGCGGAGGAGCACGTGGGCAGTGAGTCCCGGAGTACCATGTGGGCAGTGAGTCCCAGAGTAGCAGGTGGGCAGTGTGTCCTGGAGTAGCACGTGGGCAGTGTGTCCGGGAGCAGCACGTGGTCAGTATGTCCCGGAACAGCGGATGCGCAGTGTGTCCCAGAGCAGCACGTGGACTGTGTGTCCTGGAGTAGCGTGTGGGCAATGTATCCCGGAGCAGCACGTGGGCAGTGAGTCCCTGAGTAGTGCGTGGGCAGTGTGTCCTGGTGCAGCACGTGGTCAGTATGTCCCGGAGCAGTGGGTGGGCAGTGTGTCCCAGAGCAGCACGCAGTCAGCGAGTCCCAGAGCAGCACGTGGGCAGTGTGTCCCAGAGCAGCGTGCTATCAGTGAGACCCAAAGCAGCACGTGGACAGTGTGTCCTGGAGTAGCACGTGGGCAGTGTATCCCAGAGTAGCCGTGTTCAGTGAGTCCCGGAGCAGCAGGTGGGCAATGTGTCCCGGAGTTGCACGTGGGCAGAGAGTCCCGGAGCAGCAGGTGGTCAGTGAGTCCCAGTGTAGCGCGTGGGCAGTGTGTCCCGGAGCAGCGGGTGGGCAGAGAGTCCCGGTGTAGCACGTGGGAAGTGTGTCCAGGAGCAGCAGGTGGGCA
>NW_025194904.1:0-4255 GCF_004010195.1 Chiloscyllium plagiosum | reverse complement strand
TTAATACCCTTTGTCCTCTAAGATAATTCCTTCACAAATTATATTTATAGAGAGTTAGATAGATTACAGGAGTGAACACATAAATTGTTGGTGGTGTTCAAGACCAAAGAGGTTTGGTGTTGATTGCAAAGTTACCAGCTATTCCTCCAATATTCAAATCCAAATCAGCATTATAAAATGCAAAGTACAGTAAAAACTGTCGCACTGCTGGTCACAGGCCTTCATTCCGTTTTGAAGAACACTCCATCATCATGATTTGGCTCCTGTCTTTAAGCATATTTTGTGTCGAAAAAGCTAGCTGTCCCTCGATTCCATGTCACCTAAACTTGCTAATGAGTCCATCATGTGGAACCTTGTCGAAAACCATAACGAAGTCCATATAGGACATGATTCATGTTTAGCCTTCATCGATATTCTTCGTCACCTCTTCAAAAAACGTATTCAAGACAGTCAAACATGATTTCCCACTCACAAAGCCAATTTTGATTATTCGTAATCTGTCATTGCCTACCCAATACGTTTGGAGTATGTCCCTCAGAAACCCCTCCGACACTGACATACCACTTATGTCAGACTCATCCATTCTATAGTTTCCTGGTTTTTCCTTACCACCTTTCTTAAGTAATAGAACAACGTATGCCAAACCCAGGTTTACTGCACCTCATCCGTGGCTCTTAATAATATCACTCTCACAGTATATTTTCAGACATTTTCTAAAATGTCAAATAATAGGTTATTGCAAAACATGGGAGCTGCTTGTTTCGGGAGTAATATATGAGGATGGATTACCAATTGGTGAACAAACAGAAGTCAGAGCTGGGAATAATTTATTTTTATCCAGAGGCTGAGACGTGCGCTTATAGAGCATCATAACGTCATTTGGGACATGGATATGATAAATAGCCAAAGTATTTTCCATGGATTGGGGGAGTCCAGAATTAGAATACATAGGTATAGGGTGACAGGGGAAAGATATAAAAAGAAATAAGGCGCAACTTTTTCATACAGATGGTGGTATGTGTATGGAATGAGCTGCCAGAGGACGTGGTGGAGGTGAGTACAATTGCCAGATTTAAAAAGGATCTGGATGAGAATATGGATATGAAGTGTTTGGAGGCCGGGTGCTGGCAGGTGGAATTACATTGGGTTGGGATATCTGGCCGACATGGACAAGTTGGACTGAAGGGTCTGTTTCCGTGCTGCATATGTCTATGAAAATATGACTATGACTAAACTAGTGGAGGACCAAAAAAAAAGAGATCTTCAATTATTTCAGATCCATATGATTAACTCGCAGTGGGCAGAATGCAGTGCATTAATGTTAACTGATAATCCGAAAGTAAAGTGTTCAGGTATGTTGTGTTGGGGTCACAAATTATATTTATAGAAAGTTAGGTAGGTTTCAGGAGTGAACACATACATTGTTGGTGGTGTTCAATACTCAAAAACAGTGACATAATTTGATCGGAGGAATCAAAATTCTTGCTCATTGTTCAAGTTAAAAGCAAGTCCAAAGATAATGAAGCATAAAGAGACCTGAGTATTCTTGCACATAAAACTCCATATGGCACTACCTCGGTGCAGCAGGTAATGGAGACAGAATGGAAATTTGGGTCGTTTTGTGAGGAATCGTTTTTGTGTAAAATTAAATGGCTAGTCTTAGTTTAACTTCAATGGTGTTGGTAAGATTGCCCCTTGGAGTATTGTATACTGTCTTAATCCCATACTTTAGAGAGGACATGCCAGTATTGGAGGCGATTTAATAGAGATTGACGAGGCTGATTCGTGAAATGACAGTTCAAAATATTCAAGAGTTGCAGGTTAATTTTTTATGCTTTTAAATGTTGGAATAATATCGGATGATAGATTTCCTAGTTATAACTCAGAGGGGGCTTGAAGGTTAGGTGTTAAGAAGATGCTTCCACTTGTGTTTGATTCTAGAAGTAGGGGAGTAAATCAAAAACAATTTAGCGGCCACTAATTGAAAACCAAGATGTACAGATATTGCATCTCTCAGATGTTAATAAACATTTGGACTTCTGTACCTCAGGGATTTGTGGTGGCTGGATCACTGGGACTATTCAAAGAGAAGGTGGATACCATTCTGAAATATCAAAGATGCATTACATAGAACATAGAACAGTACAAGTCAGTACAAAACAGTCCTTCAGCACCTGACGTTGTGCAGACAATCAAGATCAGACAGAAAAGAGAAGTTGAGGTCTGTGGTAGATCAGTCTTCGTTTTATTGAATATTGGTGCAGATCTGAGGGGCTGAATGGTCTCCTCCTGTTAGGTAAACGCCTCATCCGTCTTTGGCTCAGGTTTTGCGCAATTGTTCTCCGTAAAGCACCTTGCAAAGTTTTACTGTGTTGAACATGTTATGCCAAAAGACGTTGGTGCTGGCCATGGTAAATCAGTTCAATTTTCATTCGGAGACATCGATGTTTTCCTTATTCAGGTCGAACTTCTTCAACCCTCTTCTATTCTGAACTTTGCAGTCGCACTCCATTTCAATCTCGAATATGCCCAATTTTGCTGGAATTCTGGAGTTTGTGGGGTGCTAACGTGGTACCGTGAAAATGAATTCAGAATTTATTATATGACAGCTTTGCTTGCTTTCATGAATTTGTCAGAAGATTTCCATCATCCTTTAAACTGTGAATGAGCCACCGCTGCTGAAACTTATACTTGCAATATTGTTTTCAAGAAGAGAATTGATACTTTGCCGTTGGGAAACAGAATTTGCTGACTGCCTCTTTTCTAGACTTTCAAGTGTTTCCTGGTGAATTGATGCCTAAGACCATTCTGAATATTCAAGACAGTTCAGGAAGTTAACCGTGTAAATTGAAAGAGGTTCTTTCCCCTCATAGGAGAGTTTGGTACCAGATGGCAGAATATCCGAATATGGAGTCATATATTTATGGCAAAATGAGAGGGGGATTCATTTTTCCTATCAAAGGGTAGTGAACATGTTTACAGCATTGGTTAGTTCACTTAGCTCGATGGATAATTTGTAATGCAGAGGGATGTCAAAAAGCATGGCGTCAATGCTCTTGCTGCCTGGGGTTGCCATTCAGGATGATCCATCTCAACGTCTCTAATTGCCTGATGCGTGATGTCTCTCAGTTTATACCAGCACCAGTCATCTCTCCATCTTGTGAGACCAGCCCTATGTCCGGCAGGACCAAGACAACATTAATGAAATAACTCCCCAGTGCCTGGTAACCTATCAATAGGATATTCTTTAATTACACGTAAAGAGTCCTCGACAATGATCTGGCTTCCTCAGAGGCTGGTCGCAGGGTGAAAACAGGGCCCCACCGGACACTTCTGTTAATAGCTGTCAGCTTGGACTCCTAGATTGGCCCAAGTTAACTGCCCCAATGAGGAGGTTCATGTTCGGTGGTCTACCAGGCTGACCACGTTCCAATCACTACATTTAACTTTTGTGCTTATGTGGAATTCGATACCTCAGAGAACTGTTGAGATTGGTTCACTGCGTGCATTCAAGGATTACATGGACCTTTGTAACCAGTAAGATAATCAAATTGAAAAGAGGAGATAGTGTACTTAACGGTTATCAGGTCAGCCAGAAATGATCGACCAGCCTCGATGGGCTCAGTGGATACCTCTGCACCTTTGTCTTATTGTCTTATTCTCGGCAACATCCTGGTAAATTTCTTCTTTCGCCAATCCCTGTAAGCATAACAATCCTCTCAAACGGTGTCCACAACTGCACACAATATTCCAGCTGAGGCGTAAGCAAAGGTTTGAACAGCTAATCAAAACCTGCCTACTCTTACAATCGATGTATTGAATAAAGTATCCCGTATGGATGATTAGTTGTTTTATTATATTCCGCTGTCACATTCAGGGAATTGTCCATGTGCTGCCTTCCCAACTGCACAACTCTATCTGTCTCTCCACAAACCTTTGTGTCGCCTGCAAGCTTAGCCATGATAGCCTCAGCTCCTTTACACGGATTATTAACACACTACGTGTAGTTTGTCAATTTATCTCAGAAACACCAGCCAATTCTGCTCTATCATCTTCCCTGCAGGACTCCCCTTCCACTTCACTCTGGCCAGCTCCTCCGCCATGTCGTCGTTGCTGCTTTTTGTCAACGGGATTATTAGATCTGATTCCATCTTCTCCCACTCAGATTGAAAAGTGACCGCGATCGCATTATGTTTTCTTCCCCCAGTGGTTCCTACACCTCCAGCTCTGTAATCATGTCTGCCTCATTTTACAT
>NW_025194903.1:0-4254 GCF_004010195.1 Chiloscyllium plagiosum | reverse complement strand
TGTAATCTTCTATGTTCTATGTTCTATGTTCTAATGTCGTGCTACAACTATACAAAACGCAAGTGCAGCTGCACTTGGAACATTGTGTACAATTCTGTTCGCCCCATTTCCAGAAGGATATGGAAGCAATGGAAAATGTGCACAGGAGGTTTACCAGGGTGTTGCGTGGTTTGAAGGGAAGGTCTTATGAGGAAAGGCTGAGTGATTGCGTTCTGTTCTCATGGGAAAGAAGAAGGCTAAAATGGATTTGATAGAGACGTAAAAGATGATCAGAGGATGATATAGGGTAGACAGTGAAAGTAGTTTTCCTAGGATGATGACGTCATATTGCATGAGGGTGAATAACTAAAAAATGAGAGTTGATAGATTTAAGACGGATGTCAGACACAGGCTCTTAACTCAGAGAGTGAAGGACTAAAATGGATTTGATAGAGACATAAAAGATGATCAGAGGATGATATAGGGTAGACAGTGAAAGTAGTTTTCCTAGGATGATGACGTCATATTGCATGAGGGTGAATAATTAAAACTGAGAGTTGATAGATTTACGACGGATGTCAGACACAGGCTCTTCACTCAGAGAGTGAAGGACTTGGAATGCTCTGCCTGCCACGGTAGTTAATTCAGCCACATTACGGAAATTTAAATAATCCTTGGGTAAGCACATCGATGATGATGAGATTGTGTAGGGAGCTGAGGTTAGATTAGTTCAAAGGTCGGCGCAACATTGAGGGCCAAAGCGCGTGTTTTGCGCTGCATTGTGTTCTATGTTCGATGACACGAATATCGGTGGAGTCGTGCACAGTGTGGAAGAATGATGCAGGTTGCAGGGGGACTTGGATAAACTGCAGGTTTGGACTGAAGGGTGGCAAATGGAGTTCAATGCAGAAAAATCTGAGTGACCCACTTTGGGACGAATAACAGGAAGGCAGAATATTGGGTCAATGAAAATATTCTTGCTAGTGTTGGTGGACAGAGTAATTTTGGAGTCTATGTACATAGATCCCTGAAACTTGGCATACAAGTCGATAGTGCTGATAAGAAGGCATATAACGTGTTATGTTTTATTGCTAGAAGGATTGCGTTCTGGAGCCATAATGTCATTCTGCAACTCTACAAAACGCTAATGCGGCCACACTTGGGATATTGTATATACTTCTGAACCCGCATTACAGGAAGGATGTGGAAGCATTGGAAAATGTGCAGAGGTGATTTCCCAGGATGTTGCCTGATCTGGAGGGAAGATCTTATGGGGAAAGGCTGAGCGACTTGATTGTGTTCTCACTAGAAAGAAGAAGGCTCAGAGGGAATTTGTTAGAGGCATATAAGATGACCTGAGGATTAAGTAGGAAAGAAAGTGATAAACGTTTTTACGAGTATGATGACGTCAGCTAGTCCGAGAGGGCACAGTTGCAAATTGACCGGTGAGAGACTTCAGGCACTTGTCAGCCGCAAGTGCATTACTCAGAGAATTGTAAGTGCGTGGAATGATCTGCCCGCTAATATCGTCAACTCAGCCACATTAGGGGCATTTAGGCAATCCTTAGATAAGCATATCGACGATGCTGGGATAGTGTAGGCGGATGAGCATGGATCAGTTCACAAGTCGCAGCAACATTGAGAGCCGAAGGGCTTGTTCTGCACTATACTGTTCCATTTGCTATGTTAAACACACACAGGGAGCAAGTACCTCAAACCTGTTAAGCTGAAGGGCTGAGACACTTTCAGTACTACCCACTGGTTCGCTATATCAGCCTCACTCACAGTCACACCCTTCTGTCCTTGACCACTGACTGATTTGAAATAGTTAATCAACGGAGTATGACTGTCTGCTCTGCAATAAAAACTGTATATCTCCGATTTAAAGATAACAAATCATTCATTTTACACTGCTGAATGTCCAAAAGAGCTCCAAACATCTTACAAACTCAGTATGTTGAAGTCATTCTGAACATGCACCTTGAGTGGTCTAATGCTAATTCTTAGATAAGGAATCATATTAAGTCACTAATATTTTGGTGTGCAGCTTAATGTGCTGACGAAATGCACCATAGAGTCTGAGGTGTAAAAATGTTCTGTAAGATTCTGAAGACTGGGTGTCAGCAATTGTCAGCTTCAGACTGCAGTTACTGAAGTAGCAATTCTCCTCTATCAACTTTACTGTACCAAAATACAGGCTGAGACTTCCATAGTGGTGAGATTGAGACAGCTTGATCCCAGTCCCAGCAAACTCATCCATGTCACCAGGAAACGACCTTTTCTGTTATGACATTCAAAGCAATTCTGCAATCTATCTGTCATTTCCTTCGTTTCAATTGTCATCAAACATCTGTCTTTATTAGAAACACGGACAAACCTCGCCTTACGGAGTCTTTCTCTACTGTAATCAGGCTAGATTTAAAACACTGCTTTAAGTATTGGTCTAGCATTTCAGGCTCCGGGCTAAACTTCCAATGGGCATCCATCTTGCCAGCATTGTTTCTCACCATGTTAAACTTTATGCAAGTGTCCTCAGAAATCTGGAATAAATGCTCTCAAACCGACCTGAGGGATTTCGGGTGATGGATTTTCCATTTTAAATAGAAGGAAGGCAGGTTTGCCTCCAGTCTGTTTAATGTCGAGATATGTCCCGATGTGAGCTGAACAATCAATGCTTCCCGTTGCAGGCCTGCCTGAACCTCAGGGAAATTTATTTCATAAACTGTCCCCAGGGCTTCCAGCTACAACGTGACCTCATAGGGCATGAGCTGGCCCCTGGGACATGAATATGGTTGGTCACGGGTCACGTGGTACTGGACCATTCAATGGAATGTTTTTCCAACGACAGGAATTTACAGTTGTACATGTCACTCATACGTGATTCCGAGACCGGCTTACGGTTCATCAACTGTTCTGATGGGATATTTTTATTTCTGATATACATGATGAATTTCCTTGGTGAATTTCAAGAACTATTGTGCATAAATGGCCGAATGTACAGGTCGATATCGGGAAAATGTTAATGAAACCTAGTCCGCATCTATTTTACCTCTCACACATTCTTTATCTCTCGTTGTCTCGGTTGTTGAGTCTGCCCTGAATCCACCTTGTGACGGACAGACTCGAATCACACTCCCCAGAGACAAGTTTAGAGCCGATTCAATGAGGCAGGAGGGGCATGGCCGAGGAAAGAGAGGTTGAAACAATGAATTGCAGAAGGGGGGAATTATGTGAGTGTGAGAGTGAAAAAAAAAACACAGACAGACAGAAGGAGGCGTTGTTTCGAGAGGCAGAGGAGTAGAGAATCGAGCGAGACAGTAAAGGCATTAATCTTTGGCCTGTGTTGCTAATCATAACGTAAGATTGTCGCAGCAAAATAGCGTTACTTTATGGAGCACAGTAATAAGTGTGTGGCTGTGGGCTTGTGCCACATCTGACTGCAGATCGGAAAAAAGAGTGTTCAAATCACGTCAGGCTCGTGGTGTGTTGCGGCTGTTTCCCTCCCTGAGTTTTCCATGTCAAGAAACGTGCTGTGTGCGGATATTCATTGGTGAAAATGTTCTTTCCAGCTCCTAGGGATCATACGAGAAGTGTTGCTATCAGTTTTATTTGTGAATACTATTTCAGGGAGTTGGAATGCCCATCGTTTTAGTGAATGCTCACTTCACCCAGTGTGAGAAACTTTAAAAAACTGTTCAGCGTGGGGTATAAACACACAACCGCCTCCCTTTAGGTAGCCGCTTCGTTCAGTTGGTGACAGTGTAGTGTTTAGTTTTATATACTGATATTTTATTACATAATTTAGGGACAGCCAATTTTATGTTTCAGAAAGCAATGTTTCCCAGCAACAGCAAATATTTCCACTCACTGAACACAGTAAAAGTGATCTTTATTCAACAGAAGGGCCAGTAGTCTGACGGCTTTCTCCCAAAGAAACCCAACATATAAATAGAAAGCAGGAATTTTCTGCATTACTTCGTATGAAGTTCACTGAAGATGTTGGCTAGTAAGTTAACGAAATGTCTGGAAATGAGCCTTCCAGCTCAGCGAGCAAATCTACATCCAAAAAGGATTTCTCCATGTTAACGGTGAGACTGAATGTCACACTGTGATGGTAAAATCCAATTGCAGGCATTGATTTGGTTCAGTCTTATATTTGTTAAATTTAATCGGCTGGGAGGACGTCGCGGTGTGAAACAGAGTGGGAAATTACAGCAGGGCGTGAAACACATCACAACTGATTTTTTTTTACAATTTCATGACTTTATCCCGATC
>NW_025194902.1:0-4254 GCF_004010195.1 Chiloscyllium plagiosum | reverse complement strand
TGCTTTTCCAGCACAACTCTAATCTAGACCCTGATCTTCAGCATCTGCAGTCCTCACTTTCCTCTGAATAAAATTTAATCTTTTTGTACCTCAAAGGAACAGCCCGTGGGAACCAGAATTAGCCTTGCATATCCTGTTGTCATATTGAGGGTTTCATATCAATTATGTAATCCTGGCACTAATATTTTTGTCACTGTCATAAGACATTTAAGCAGATGATCAAAAATTCTGAAAGCCTTTTAGAAAAGAATTAAAATACATCACCAAGTTCCTATTAGTGCATTTGACAAGCCTGAAAGAACAGAGCAATAAACAAAGGAGGAAATGCCAAAGGAGTAGGCAGCTGACATAATATCACTCCACTTGAAGACCTTTTGAGGGCTGTAGGAGTAGAGGTGATTTTGTGTGAGATGGGAGTCAGGTGGGTTGTTCTCAATGATATTTGATGACACCATCATTCCAAATCTACATTGTAGAATGCCTATGAGGAGATGGTGGGGAGTTCAATTCTACAGTTGACAGCTGCTATCATGAGCTGTGCAAACATATAATATGTGTAGCAGGAGGTATCTGTATAACTTTGGCTGGTGGGGCCTCTAGTGGCACAATGGAAGTGTCCCTACGTCTGAGTCAGATAATGCAATTTCAAGAACCTCTCTCCCAGAGGTGTGTTGTAACATATCTGAGCAGGTTGATTAGAATAACTATTACTCTGGCTCATTGTCAATAAAGGGAACTATGGAGCTATGAGGGAGGAGCTGGCCAAAGTTCAATGGTGCAATACCTTAGCAGGGATGATAGTGGAGGAACAACAGCAGATATTTCTGTGTATAATGCAGAAGATGCAGGAGCAGTTCATTCCAAAAAGGAAGAAAGATCCCACGATGCGGCAGGGGTGGCCGTGGCTGACGAGGGAAGTAAAGAAACATATAAAGTCAAAAGAGAAAAAGTATAACAAGCAAAGATGAGTGGGAAAACAGAGGACTGGGAAGCTTTTAAAGAACAACAGAGGATTACTAAGAAGGAAGTACGTAGAGAAAAAATGAGGTACGAATGTAAACTGCCCAAAAATATAAAGGAGGATAGTAAAAGCTTTTTTAGGTATGAGAAAGGGAAAAAAATGGTTAAGACTAAAATTGGGCCCTTGAAGACACAAGGGAATATATTACAGGGAACATAGAAATGGCAGAAGAGTGAAGGTAAACTGGCCAAAAATATAAAGGAGGATAGTAAAAGCTTTTTTAGGTATGAGAAAGGGAAAAGAAATGGTTAAGACTAAAATTGGGTCCTTGAAGACACAAGGGAATATATTACAGGGAACATAGAAATGGCAGAAGAGTTGAATTGGTACTTCAGATCTGTGTTCACTGGAGAAGACACAAGCAATCTCCCTGAGGTAACAGTGGTTGAAGGACCTGAATTGAAGGGAATTTATATTTGCCAGGAATTGGTGTTGGAGAGACTGTTAGGTCTGAAGGTTGATAAGACCCCGGGGCCTGATGGTCTACATCCCAGGGTACTGAAGGAGGTGGCTCGAGAAATCGTGGATGCGTTGGTGATTATTTTCCAGAGTTCAATAGATTCAAGATCAGTTCCTGCGGATTGGAGGGTGGCTAATGTTGTACCACTTTTTAAGAAAGGAGTGAGAGAGAAAACTCTGAAGATGGACAAGGGAGATCCAATGGATGTAGTGTACCTCTTCTTTCAGAAAGCCTTTGATAAAGTCCCACATAGGAGGTTAGTGAGCAAAATTAGGGCGCATGGTATTGGGGGCAAAGTACTGACTTGGATTGAAAATTGGTTGGCTGAGAGGAAACAAAGAGTAGTGATAAACGGCTCCCTTTCGGAATGGCAGGCAGTGACCAGTAGGGTGTCGCAGGGATCAGTGCTGGGACCGCAGCTTTTTACAATATATATTAATGATATAGAAGATGGTATTAATAGTAACATTAGCAAATGTGCTGATGATACAAAGCTGAGTGGCAGGGTGAAATGTGAGGAAGATGTTAGGAGATTACAGGGTGACCTGGACAGGTTAGGTGGGTGGACAGATGCATGGCAGATGCAGTTTAGATTAGATTAGATTACTTACAGTGTGGAAACAGGCCCTTCGGCCCAACAAGTCCACACCGCCCTGCCGAAGCGCAACCCACCCATACCCCTACATTTACCCCTTACCTAACACTACGGGCAATTTAGCATGGCCAATTCACCTGACCTGCACATCTTTGGACTACGGGAGGAAACCGGAGCACCCGGAGGAAACCCACGCAGACACGGGGAGAACGTGCAAACTCCACACAGTCAGTCGCCTGAGTCGGGAATTGAACCCGGGTCTCTGGCGCTGTGAGGCAGCAGTGCTAACCACTGTGCCACCGTGCCGCCCACGTGCCACCGTGCCGCCCACAAAATGTTTAATGTGGATAAATGTATGATTATCCAATTTGGTGGCAAGAACAGGAAGGCAGATTACTACCTAAATGGAGTCAAGTTAGGTAAAGGGGCAGTGCAACGAGATCTCGGTGTTCTTGTACACCAGTCAATGAAGGCAAGCATGCAGGTACAGCAGGTAGTGAAGAAAGCTAATAGCATGCTGGCCTTCATAACAAGAGGAATTGAGTATAGAAGCAAAGAGGTTCTTCTGCAACTGTACAGGGCCCTGGTGAGACCGCACCTGGAATATTGTGTGCAGTTCTGGTCTCCAAATTTGAGGAAAGACATTCTGGCTATTGAGGAAGTGCAGCGTAGGTTCACGAGGAAAATTCCTGGAATGGCGGGACTATCTTATGTTGAAAGATTGGAGCGACTGGGCTTGTATACCCTTGAGTTTAGAAGACTGAGAGGGGATCTGATTGAGACGTATAAGATTATTAAAGGATTGGACACTCTGGAGGCAGGAAACATGTTTCCACTGATGGGTGAGTCAAAAACCAGAGGACACAGCTTAAAAATTAGGGGTAGGCCATTTAGGACAGAGATGAGGAGAAACTTCTTCACCCACAGAGTGGTGGGTGTGTGGAATGCTCTGCCCCAGAGGGCAGTGGAGGCCCAGTCTCTGGATTGATTTAAGAAAGAGTTGGATAGAGCTCTCAAGGATAGTAGAATCAAGGGTTATGGAGATAAGGCAGGAACAGGATACTGATTGAGGATGATCAGCCATGATCATAATGAATGGTGGTGCAGGCTTGAAGGGCAGAATGGCCGACTCCTGCACCTCTTGTTTATTGTCATTGTGACAACAGCTTTGGTCATTATGAGGCAGGTGGCTGTGCAAGTATGGCTGATTTTGGTAAATGCAGACAATCAGGCTTAGAGGATAATCATTGCCTTGACTGCACAGTGTAAACTATAATGTGGTTAGGATGCTGTTGGAAAACCACCCAATATTACAGGTACTCAGATCATCACAAGCACCCTTATCATTAGCCATGTTGTCAAATTCTTTGTTGAGTTGGAGCTTCGGTTGCACTAATTTTTTGGCAAAACAAAGGTATGTTTATAGCGACAGAAATTACTGAGAAAGCTTGCCAAGGCTGGAAGCATCTTTGAAGTGAAATCAGAATTATCGTCTTGGGTCCAGTGACCCTTCCTCAGAACTCGGACCTGAACAATTAACTTTGATTTCTCTTCACAGATGGTGCCAGACCTGCTGAGGTTTTCCAGCAATGTCTGCTTGGGTTTCTGATTTACAGCATCGGCAGTTCTTTTGGTTTTTATATTTATATCTGTCTTCAGAAAGAGATGGGGAGATACTGGCACATGGTTTATGTAATCTGACAGTGGTTCCCCTTGATTTCAAGGTATATTACATTAAGGAACATATTGGAGGCAGTAATGTGACTGGGAAGAAAAGAACAAATAATTGAATAAAATATTTACGTAAAGCTGACTTTGAAAAATTTGACAGAGATTGCACACAGTAAACAAGCTAAATCCATCAGTTGGAACAAAATGGAAGTTGTGTGAGACACAATCAAAGATAAATATAATGTGTCACGGAACCAGTTTCTCTGTCTAATTGGCAAAAGCTCTACTTCCCAGTAAAGGCAAACTGGACACGCAATGATATAAAAGACAACCATAACAAAATCTAAATTTAAAATCATAGAATCATAGAATTTTACAGTACAGATGGAGGTCATTTGACCCATTGTGTTTGTATTGGCTCTAGAGAGGGCTACCTAGCCTTATCTCCTTGGTCCTCTGAAATCATTACTTTCAAATATAGACAATAGGCAATAGACAATAGGTGCA
>NW_025194901.1:0-4253 GCF_004010195.1 Chiloscyllium plagiosum | reverse complement strand
GGAAAAGATTGGAGGAGCAACTTGCATTTCTTAATTAAACTTCCTCAAAGGTTACTGGTAGGGAACTTTGTCAGAAAGATCAAAGGCATTTTTGTAACGCCAACTGGCATGCAGAAATTTAAAGTAATGCCGTTTGTACGAAAAACACTTCAGCCACATTTCGGAGGTTAACTGACAGGGTAATTGCCGAATACGCAACTGATTGGTGTATATTGTGCCTGGTGACTTTCAAACTCTCGTGGATTGAATATTTACAGCATTTATCGGGCTTTTTTGATCGAATTCGGAAGTCAAACTGGTTTGTAAACCTAGCTGAAAGTGAATCTGCCAAAGCCAAAGTGACCTTCCTGGGAAACGTCGTTGAACACGGACAAATAGCCCCACGGCATGCGAAATCGAAAGTTACAGGGGACTTTAACACATTGTTGACGAAAAGAGCAGTACTAAGGTTCTCCGCATTGTGTGGTTTTTGCTGAAAGTTTGTACTGAATGTTAGCAGTGGGACTATTCCATTCACCGAACTGTTAAAAACAGACAAGAAATTTCAGTGAGCACAAGACTTTCAAAATGTTGTTTTTCTCAGAGCAGAGCTGATTGTGAGGAGACATGATTGACGTGTACGAAATAATGAGGAGCAAGGAATTACAGATTGATGGAAAC
This sequence comes from Chiloscyllium plagiosum, assembly GCF_004010195.1. Classification (NCBI taxonomy): domain Eukaryota; kingdom Metazoa; phylum Chordata; class Chondrichthyes; order Orectolobiformes; family Hemiscylliidae; genus Chiloscyllium; species Chiloscyllium plagiosum. The sequence goes on along the minus strand of NW_025194901.1, from coordinate 3,593 downwards.
ATTTGCTCTTGATCGATCACCAGAGTTTGTAGATTTCAGATAAGATGCAGAAAGCTTTGAATAGACTGGTAGGAAAACTTTATCAGTCAGCAGGTAGGAGACTCTAGAACTCACACTCTATAAAGATCAGTTGGACAGTTAATACTTCATTCTTCTCTGATTCCACTGGCCAAAGAGGTTCGAAAAATGCTCAAAGCAGAGCATCACCGCGAGCAACAGTTATTCGATCGGTGGCTTTATGAAATGGAAAGGTGCCCATAAGTCACCTGCGCGACTATTCGGCTTCCCTCCTGTAATGAGGCTGGGACATTGACTCTCATGTTCTCAGGTACATTTAATGAAGGAATTCTCGTTCCTGCAGATGAGGAGCTTACACCTTATTTCGGGTTTTGAAAAATCAGTTTTTAAGCGGGATTAAAATCTACCCTGCCTGCGAGCCAGGTAGGATTCGAACCTACAGTCTCCTGATTCGTAGTCAGGCGCGTTATCCATTGTGCTACTAGCCCGATGCACAGCCTTGCGAGCCGTGATGCTAATATGGACACGGTTAATAGCAGTCATGTTTACCAGTTGAACAAGCAATAAAGATAATCACTGGCACTGCTTCGGTCTAATCTTCATCAAAGCAACGAATTTTCCCAAAAAAAAAACACATATGTCCTCATGAAGCTTCCATTCACACTCTGTCTGCTTAGTCATTTAATGGAATGTGATGTGATGAATTTCGAATCCACTTCTTCAGCATAACTGACGGGAACGTGAGCCGAATCACCACATTGTATATACCAGTTAATTTTCCGAGGTTTCGAGTACAGTAGCGAGTTTTGCGAATATGCAGGAAAGTGAATACTGTGAACCGAGCAAAAAAATCCCTTCATGGAAATTAATCCAGTGCAAAGTCAAACATATTAGAACGGCAGATGACGTAAACATTCCTCTGCATCTCTCTGCACAGATGTTTCTCTTAGAATTGACTCTTTGCAGAATTCTTATTTATAACTTAGACTGTCCCAGTTGTAGATATTCTTTCAATCCACAAACAAGTATCCTGCTGAAAACTACTTACTTAAGAATAAAATAGTAGACTATCTATTCTACCAGCTGATGTCCCAAAGTTCCGTGTTCCATGTGAATACAAGTTCTTTCAGGTGAAATTGGAGCTCCCAGCCTGAAGTCCCACTGCTTCTTGATGCGTGGGAATTGAAGCCGCTGTCGTTAAGGCGGGAGCTTTTAGCCTCGATATTTCACGCGCCTCTGTATCATCAGAGAATGGCATTACGCTCACCAATTGCATTTTCGCAGCCACATGCTCGCGCTGAACGCCATTACCATTTCCAATTAGTTTTGGGTGCACTGCAAATCAATTTCTCTGATTCCACGCCCTTGAACTGGGATTATATGGCATGCCATTATATGATTACGTCAATAAGCGAGGAAATTGGTGAAGTAACCGATGTAAAAATACTCTGTTATTGAGAAATACATTTCAGCGAAACCCTGCAGTATCCCATGACCCTTTGAAGTTTTGTAGATATCTCGCAAACGTAACATCCTACAATCTCAGTGTTGCAATCTCTACAGTCTCTCCGGACATAGAAGCTATATATATGCAACCGAATCTGAGTTCCCACATCTCAGTCACTGTTTGACAAGTATTCCTTTGTGCGTGTGGTTCTGTTCTTGGCATAACCTCTGCCACGGTCCTTATTGCTTTTTGCATCGTGCTTTTCCATGTGGCGCCAGGATCATGAAATGGTTCTTTCTTGGCATTGTAAACACAGCAAGTTCTGCTCGAATCACAGTGACAGCAATCGGCATTTTCCCGTTTTACACCATGTAATATGTGCTTAGCAAACGCTGAGAAAATCAATCTTTGTTTTCTATGAAAATACGTGGTGATAAGTTTCCTTCTTCAAACACCCGCTCTCTCACATCTTTGCGTTTCACATATCATAACCACCCTTTATCGGAGAAATCTCTCCCTCCCACAAGAACTAACTCGCCTAAACGTCCACCCTCCCATTTCACAGGTATTTCGCAATATGATACTCACATTTACACTGTTCATTCTATACTGCTGCGGTCACTGTTTTGGGTGAAAGTGCTCAATCCCATGGTCAGCATCTTCAAGCAATTCAATCCATTTAGATGCAGCTGTTATGTAATTAATCCTCGTGGAGCAGCTTTTACTGACACGGACAAGAGATTACTGGAACATCGGGCTCAGGGGAAGTGCACAGCGCAGGATTGAGCAAAAGATGTTTTATTGGAAACGACAAGTTTCTGTGGCTTTCTCCAGTCAATTATTTCATTTGTTCATTCGGTTCCCCCCAAATATTGCGTGCAGTTCTGCAATTCACATTACAGGAGTCATGTGATCGCACTGGAAACCTTGCAGAAATTTACCAAGTTGAAAAGTTTAGGTGATGAAGACAGATTGTTTTGACTGGGGTTGTTTTCTTAAGGCAGAGGAAACTGTGATTATACATGTTTCATATGCACTAAGTAATGAGCAACATGGACAGTGCAGACTAAAAGAAACGTTTCCTCTTGACCGATCAACAGGGGCGTAAACTGAAGTTAAAAGGTGGAAAGGATTGAGGAGATATGCAGAAAAATCTCATCAGCAAGCGGATGGTTGAATCTGGATTCACTGTCAGAAGGGATGCGCAGAGGCGAACCCACATAACCTTCAGAAATACACGGATCTGAACTTGAGTTGTTAATGCATACAAGGCCAAGTGATGAAAATAAATAAAGATAGTCAAGCGATTGCATCTGACGAAAGCATCTACAACGACCTTGAGGGCTGTCATTCTACACATACGTGGTATTCGTATAGCTGTCCATGGTGGGCTAACAGGTCCATTTTTTTCGCTTTCTTCGCTGTCACCCGGCTTTGATTCTCAGTCCGGGAGTGGGGTTTGTTTTGATCATTTCGGCTTCAGAACAGTCAGTTTTAAGTGCAGTAAAGTCAGCGCTGCCCGCAAGCCAGGTTGGAATCCAAGCTCCAAACAGTAGATCTGTAGTTAGGTATGTTATCCATTGTTCCACTGGCCCGTTGTATGTGCTACATTGTGCGGTAAATTAACTTGTATGTGAATTTGAAGCCTGCCAGTCTTGCTCTTGAACCAAGTTGAAACTTTAACTACAATCTCTGGACCGTAACCAAGCGCATTATCCATTGTGACACTATGCTCGCGCGTGCTTGAGTTGGCATTCTGCAGAGTTGTGATCTAAACACGGACATGACCAATCGTACTCATGTTCAAAGTTGAATAACCAGGAAAGATAACCACCGTTACTGCTTCACTCCAATGATCCACTCTTTGTGCAGCGGGAGGTTTTGTAACGAAAAGACATTCATCCTCATGAAACTTCCATTCACTTTGTGTCTACTCAGCCATTCAATGGGATCTCTGCTCATCTGATGAATTTCAAATTCACTGCACTGATTTTGCTCCATCACTTTTGAAAGACTAATGCCTAATCACAACATCGCATTCAAGCTAATTTTCGAAGTCTGAAAGTATTTTAACGGCCTGTGCGAGTTTACAAGCAATTCAATAAAATGAAATGAGCAAAAAAATTCC
>NW_025194900.1:0-4253 GCF_004010195.1 Chiloscyllium plagiosum | reverse complement strand
GAGTGGACAGCTGTCAATTTTGGGTGGGGGAGGGGTCCTTCAATCTGCTCTAGTTTTAGACAACTGACTGGTCTGAGGGCAGAGGAATGGAGTCACCCCCTGTGCTCACTCCTGACCTCCCCTGCTCTCCATGATCTCCAATTCCAGAAACCTACCCAAACAGCAAGACATTTCCTGATAGCTAACCTCCACAGTCTGCATCTGGGTGTGGCATTCCAGCAGCAGCCAAGGCCAGCTCTATGGCATTGCTCACTTCTGGGACTGACAGGATCTGATTGGTCTGCAGCTCCAGGCAAGCAGGAATTCCCACTCTACGGTCCTAACTCTGACAGAAAACCCCCTGGCAGACTATCAGAAAGATTCAGCAGGCTTTCTCCCTGTAGTATGACATGGATTCCCCTCCTGGAAATTCACCTGTTTTCGAACTTTGTCTAAAAACAGGAAAATTCCAGCCTCAGCATTTACATTGCTCACAGATTTCAGTGTCTAGGAATCCTTAGGACGTTGATAGTGGTGATTCAGAGCGGGCAATCCCACTGTAAATCAGAGAGAGATGTTTAGATTCTCCCTTCTTGGAGGTTGCCACTTGTGTGGTAGAAATGTTACCAGTTGTGGTGTCTTGTGTGCTGCCTGTGTTTGAAAGCTAACTCAGTACAGAACAGCAATCAAGTCTGAGACTTCTGGTGTGCATAGCACAGGACCACCTTTCCCTATTCTGTACTGAAACAGTCATAGAATACCATATCTGTAAAAATCTACTTGTCATGAGTTATAAATGTAACACATGTTGATCTTTATGAAGTATTTTTAAACTCAATAATTCTAAAAATATAAGCAACTATTCTTAATGATATCTCTAAACTCTTAAGCAAGTGTGCTTGGACAGAAACCCGTTTGCAATAAGTAATAGATTTATAATGTTGTTGAAATGATCTTTCTATTTTTTAACTTGACCCAAGAACAAGGGCTTTGTTTTCTGTACAAAACAAACTCGAGCTTCTCCTTTTCATTAATAATTTGGCGCAGTGTCTGAGAATTATGGAGCAGAGATCATTCTATGCTGCATTTGCCTCTTGTGTGATTACTGATGATAAACACAGAACATTGTGTGACCATTTGCAGCGGCCCATTGGTTTAGAACTGATTCGTTAGCTAAAAGTCTTCTTCAGTGACAAGCCAACTTTAAGTGGCATAAAAGCTGAAATAAGTAAATCTCAAACAGTTAATGAGGGAGTAAACGGCTGTGCATCATACCACGGAGTGCACTCAACACATTCTGAAAATCCCAACGCCACAAGATAGTCTTGAGCAAGTCTGGTTTTCATTTTTTTTAATATAAATTCCATTGCTGTACTTGCAAGCACAGATAAATATAGAATTTCACTCCCATCAGAGCAGTTATAATTCAACTTTTGAAGACTAAATGCAACATTTGCAGAGCTGTTGACATCAGGGAAATAGTAAGAGTAAGATTTATGTTCAAAAAGACCAAGACAGGTCATAAACCTATTTAAACATTCAGAGCTTTGTTTATTTTTTAAAATAAGATATCTGAAAATAGGTCATATTTTTTAAACCAAAAATGGGCAAATGAGTGAAAAATGACAAGTCGATGTTTCATCAACTAATGTTTCACACAAAAACTCACCAGCTGACCTGAGTGAGTTGAGGAGAATTTTTAAAATGCATTTAAAGCTGTTGTAAATTGCATATGCAGATATTGAAACAGATAAGAAATAAAGAGAAAGATCAAACCCATTATTCAAAGTATTAAATTGTATGTCTCCATTCTGTCTATCTTGACCACCATTTGTATGAAGTCTCTGTCAAATTAGAAACTAGCAAAACATCTGGTCCCAATGTGACTAGATTATAATGTCTTTAACAGCAATCTTTTGCATTCACATGCACATGTGGATATTCATCCTTTGGGTTTGCTCAGTTACCTTCTTAACTCTGCTGCAATTAGAAGAATCTTCAGAAACTGAGTATTTAACCTACTGATGACTTCTGAGGTACATTTATCTATGATGCACAATAGAACATTGATACATTATTTCATGTATTTTCATCTAATAATGGATAATACTTTCATTTTTGCGACTCTGACCTATCCTTCTCATATTTTCTCTAGCTGAACAGTAGAATAAGATTATAGTTGTATTGGTTAAATTGGGAAGGATTATAATAAAAGGGTCCTTGAGCAGAGTAGAATTGCCATTTGGCGCATTGCTCCTTGGCTCTCATCTGAGCAATTAATCTCATTTGCCCTCCTTTATTCTGTAGCCCAGAAAATTGAATATTTATTCAATTCTGTCTTTTGCATTGACATTTTGGGGAGATGGTGGCGGACAGAGGGCTTGGGAATAAACATCAGGAGGAATTTGCGAATGGGATATTAGAGGGAGGTAATTCAGATATCGGGCTGTCTGATCGCCAATGTGGGGATGGGCCGATACAAACACAAGTGTGGGAGGTCTAATTATGCAACATAGAGAACAAGGTATAAGAACAGGCCCTTCGGCCCACTATGTCTGCACTGACCATGATGCCATTCTAAACTAATCCTATCTGTCTGTACGTGGTCCTCTCTTCCCTGTTTGTTCATGTGTCTGTCTAAATGCTTCCTAAACATTGCTAACGTACCTGCTTTTACTACCTCTCCCTGACGTGCTTTGCAGGCACCTACCACCGTCTGTGTAAAAAAAACTTTTCTAACACATCTCCCTTAAACTTTTCTCTTCTCACCTTAAACCTATGCCACCTAGGATTTGACATTTCTACCCTGTGAAAAAGAATCCAAACATCCACTCTATCCAAACTTCAATTTTATATACTTCTATCAGATTGCCCCCTCAGCCTCCAACACTCTAATGGAAACAATCCAAGTTTACCCAACCTCTCCTGATAGCTAATATACTCCAATCCAGACAACATCCTGGTCAACCACTTTGTACCTTTTCCAAAGTTTCTACATCCTTCTGATTGTGCGGCAACTAGAACTGCAAGCAATATTCCAAAATGTGGTTCAAAGTTTTATACAGCTGTATCAGGACTTGCTAACTATTATACTCAATGCCTTGACCAATGAAGCAAGCGTGCCATATGTCTTTTTTATCACCTTATCCATTTACAGGAAGCTACCGATTTGCACAATGAGATCTCTCTGTATATTCCATAAAAAAAGCATAGAGTCATACAGCACAGAAACAGAACCATCAGCCCAATTTGTCAATGCTAATCAGGTTTCCTAAACTGAACTAGACCTATTTGCCTGCATTTAGCCTATATCCCACTAAATCTTTCCAATCCACGTACCTGTCCAATCAATATCCTACAGATCTTGTCATTTCCTGTATAGTTTGTTCTTAATCCCCCAAAATCCATCCCATCACTTTACACTTGCCTAGATTAAACTCCATCTGCCATTTCTCTATCCAACTTTCCAAATGATCTAGATCCTGTTGTATCTATTGTCTACCTTCCTTATTACGTCCAACTTCACCAATTTTTGTGTTGTCTGCAAACTTACAAATTCGACCATCTACATTTTCATCCAAATCATTTATACATGTTACCAGCAGAAGTCTTAGGACTTCCTGGGACTGATTCTTGCAGAACACCACTGGTCACAGAACTCAAGTCAGCAAAAATGCCACTCCACAGCTACTCTTTGTCTCCTATGATGAAGCCAATTTTGTATCCAACTTACCAACTCACTGTACATCCCATGTGACATAATCTTCTGGACCATAATCTTCTTCAACATACATTGCCCTACCCTCAATCATTTTCACTACTTCCTCAAAAAAATTCAATCAAATTTGTGAGACAAGACCTCCCCTACACAAAGCCATACTGACTATCCCTGATAAGTCCATTCTTATCCAAATATGAGTAAATCCTGTGCCTAAGACTCTTCTCCAATAATTTCCCTACCATAAGTAAGGCTCTTTGGACTGTAATTTCCCAGATTATCCCTATTGCCCTTTTCAAACATAAAAACAACATTGGCTATTCTCCAGGCTTCTGAAAGTTCACCTGTGGCTAAGGAGGATAGAAAGATCTCTGTCGAGTCCCCAGAAATATCTTTCTTTCCCTCTCTCAGTATCCCAGGATAGATTCCAACAGGCCCTGGGACTCAAACTACCTTGGTAGTTTTCAAGCCACCCAACACCTACTCCTTAATATCAATGTGCCCTAGAATGTCAACATACCCGTCCCTAATATTACCATCATCCATATCCTTCTCC
>NW_025194899.1:2901-4252 GCF_004010195.1 Chiloscyllium plagiosum | reverse complement strand
CATCATCTCAGTTATTGATAGAGATTATAAATGTCTGTGTCTCGAGTAATAGTCCTTGTGACACTCACGAGTGCCAGCCTGATATTCAGATGACATATTTATTCCTGCTCTCTGTTTTCTATCCTTTATCAGTCCGCACACCAAGTCCCATTTCCCCATCACTACAAGCCTCATCGACAACAATGACTCCCACAAAACATTTCCAGATTTTGACATTTCTGCATCCTTGTGTGTGCAAATCCGTCCCTGGCCTCACTGTTCTATTTCGCTTGAAACTGTTCCATCCCAACAACAGTCAAATGTTTTAGGTTTCTTCTGTGTACACGTGCAGTGTACCGAAGGGAAGTGAGAATATCTCATCCCTTTGTTTTGCATTGCAGACCATGTGTGCCTCAGAGCCAGCTCTGAAACATGTCCAGGACACTCTTATCCTGGTAGGAGGATATACAATCAATCTGTATTGATTGGAGCTTATGTAACCGTTAAGATGTTTTCTTCAGTGAGTTACTTGACATGTTTCAATTATTGCCTCAATTGGCGAAATTCTGTTCCATTCAAAAACTGCATCAGCACAAGGTGAGGAATTCTGTAGTGATGTTGGATTTATTAAACCAACAATCATCCCTTTACAAAACAGTGTCTAATAGCCATGAAGCCACATCCCAGTGTTGAGGAGACCGTTTCACAGAGAGACACTTAACAACCGGAATTTAATTTCCAAATGATCAAGTCAAGGGATGGACAACGCTGAAATGAAATGAGAGTTTAAAGTTCGACAGATGGTGTTGTGCTGTAAATGCTGGTATAGAGGGCAGCACAGTGGCTCAGTGGTTAGCCCTGCTGCCTTACAGAGAGAGCGGTGGGTCTGGGTGGGATACCCTTTGCAGGGTAAGTGTGGACTTGATGAGGCCATTGGCCAGCTTCCACGTTGTAAGGATTCTATCATTTTATTCAATATGATTTTTCCTCTGTTTGCCCCTGACCAATTGAGACATGTATCATCACACAAACCAAATAAATAAAATAAAAATAATCTGTGGCCACTGGGAGTTAACACACCGGTGTCACCTGTTTGTTCAAATTATTGAATAAATGAAGTGAACCACATTGTAATGTAACAGTCCCCCAGGCGATGCCAACAGGTACAAATGAAAGGCTTTGAGATTATATCACCTCGGCATTGAGTACAGAAAGATTGCCTGCGCACGGAGATTCAGGCAGAAAATGACGTTTTCATTTTATTATGTGCGTAAATTATTTTACATGAGCCTTCCGATTGTAACAATCCCTGGTAAGTGCGGTACACCCATTGAATTTGTGTCAATCGGTCTGATGATCGGTTGCGTATTCA
>NW_025194899.1:0-1924 GCF_004010195.1 Chiloscyllium plagiosum | reverse complement strand
GCGAGTATAAGAGGTACAGTTAGTAAGTTTGCAGATGACACCAAAATTGGAGGTGTAGTGGACAGCGAAGAAGATTACCTTGGATTACAACAGGATCTTGATCAAATGGGCCAATGGGCTGAGAAGTGGCAGATGGAGTTTAATTCAAATAAATATGAGGGGTGCTGCATTTTGGGAAAGCAAATCTTAGCAGGACTTATACACTTAATGGTAAGGTACTAGGGAATGTTGCTGAACAAAGAGACCTTGGAGAGCAGGTTCATAGCTCCTCGAAAGTGGAGTCGCAGGTGGATAGGATAGTGAAGAAGGCGTTTGGTATGCTTTCCTTTATTGGTCAGAGTATTGAGTACAGGAGTTGGGAGGTCATTTTGCAGCTGTACAGGACATTGGTTAGGCCACTGTTGGAACATTGCGTGCAGTTCCGGTCTCCTCCCTGTCAGAAAATGTTGTGAAACTTGAAATGATTCAGAAAAGGATAACCAAGGATGTTGCCAGGGTTGGAGGATTTGAGCTATGGGGACAGGCTGAACAGGCTGGGGCTATTTTTCCTGGAGCGTCGGATGCTGAGGGGTGACCATATAGATGTTTAGAAAATTATGAGGGGTAATGGATAGGAAATATAGACAAAGTCTTTTCCCTGGGGTCGGGGAGTCCAGAGCTAGAGGGCATAGGTTTAAGGTGAGAACGGAAAGATATAAAAGGGACCTAAGGGGCAACCTTTTCACACAGAGGGTGGTGTGTGAATGGAATGAGCTGCCAGAGGAAGTGGTGGAGGCTGGACAATTGCAGCATTGAAAAGGCATTTGGATGGGTGTATGAATAGGAAGGGTTTGGAGGGATATGGGCCAGGAGTTGGAAGGTGGGATTAGATTAGGTTGGACTGAAGGGTCTGTTTCCATGCTGCACATCTCTATGACTGTATTTAGAAGGTGACAGTGCATTTGGAGTTCACTTCCCAGTCTGGATGGTGGCTTGAAGTGGCAACCCTCAACTTATTTAAAGGGAACTTGGATCTGCACCCGAAGTCTCGAACCTTCAACGCTGTGGACCATGATTTGGAAAATGGAATCAGAAAGGTAGCCAGTTTACTCAATTGAATCAGACGTGAATCACCTCTTTCAGTGCCATAGCTTTACTCCAGTTCTGTGGGATTGAAGTAAGACTGAGGAGTGTTAAAGTGAGTTTTGAGAAGATTTGTAGCTTAGGTTGAGTTTTTGGATGCAGGTTTGCTCGCTGAGCTGAAAGGTTCACTTCCAGATATTTCTTTACCCTACTAGGTAACATCTTCAGGGGGCCTCAGGCGAAGCAATGCAGAAAATTCCTACTTTCTATTCATATGCTTGGATATACCCAAAGAAACCCAACCATATAAATATAAAGCAGGAATTTTCAGCATTGCTTCGCCCGAGGCCCACTGACGAAGTTATCCAGTAGGGTAATGAAACGTCTCGAAATGAAACTACATCCAGTGTTAAAGTGAATTCACTTGGTAGGCAGATTGGGCTGTTTCTGCGTTGTCCATTTCCAACATTGGAACACTGTAGAGAGTTAAACTGAATTCCAGATGACTATGGTTAATTTCTAGTTGTTGCCTGAACAAGTTTTTGGTTTCATATTTTTACAATGCATGAAGCAATTTTGCATGGCAAGGAATATTATTCACTAAGTTTAGAATATAATAATTAATCAATTTATTAGGGCAATATTGCTTACCTTATTTAGGTATTCTCATTACAAAACAAAGTTTTTTTTAAAAGACGTGTCATGAAGTCTTGTTCTGTCTGTGAACTACTGAGTATTTGTATTATCACCTCCCATGTTAATTGCACCTGACATGATTAGAACACAATAGAGTCAGAATAAACTGATTTTTTCTTGGGTTGTCCCTTTCGTGATGTAACCAAACTTTCTCGGCTCTGTTAGC
>NW_025194898.1:0-4252 GCF_004010195.1 Chiloscyllium plagiosum | reverse complement strand
GTCTTCTTGGAGCCCTCAATACTACCTACAATAACACTGACATATCTGTCATTGGCAAACTTACTAACTCACGCTTACACTTCTTTATCGAAGTAATTTATTAAAAAATACAAAGAACAGAGGCCCAAATAGAGTGCAGAATGTTCTCACGGGGGAGAGGGGCCAGCAAGGGGATATTGTCCACATCGGAACCAACGATGTAGGAAGGAAAAAGGTTGAGATTCTGAAGGGAGATTACAGAGAGTGAGGCATAAATATAAAACGGAGATCCTCAAGGGTAGTAATATCTGGATTACTCCCAGTGCTACGAGCTAGTGAGGGCACGAACTGGAGGATAGAGCAGAGGAACTGCTGTATGGGAGAAGGATTTACATTTTGGGATCATTTGAATCCCTTTTGGGGTAGAAGTGACCTGTACAAGAAAGACGGATTGCACCTAAATTGGAAGGGGACCAATATAATGGCAGGGAAATTTGCTAGAACTGCTCGGGAGGATTTCAACTAGTAAGGTGGAGGGGTGGGACCCTGGGAGATAGTGGGGAAAGAGATCAATCTGAGACTGGCACAGTTGAGAACAGAGGTGAGTCAAACAGTCAGGCAAGTAGTGACAAGGTAGGACGAATAATTCAACTGCATTTATTTCAATGCAACGGGCCGAACAGGGAAGGCAGATGAACTCAGGGCATGGTTAGGAAGATGGGACTGGGATATCATAGCAATTACAGAAACGTGGCTCAGGGGTGGGCAGGACTGGCTGCATAATGTTCCAGAATACAAGTGCTACAGGAAGGACAGAAATGGGGGGGAAGTGAGGAGGACGAGTGGCATTCTTGATAAGAGATAGCATTACAGACGTACTGGGGACGGATATTCCCGGAAATACATCCAGGGAAGTTATTTAAAAGAAACTGAGAAATAAGAAAGGGAATATCACCTTGTTGGGATTGTATTATAGACTCCCAATAGTCAGAGGGAATTTGGGAAACAATCTTGTAAGGAGATCTCAGCTATCTGTAAGAATAATAGGGTGATTATGGTAGGGGATTTTAAGTTTCCAAACATCGACTGGGACTGCCATAGTGTTAAAGGTTTAGCTGGAAATGAATTTGTTAACTGCGTGCGAGACAATTTTCTGAGTTGTTATATGGATGCATCCACTAGAGAAGTTGCAAAACTTGACCTAATCTTGGCACATAAGGCAGGGCAGGTGACTGAGTTGTCAGAAAGGGAGCACTTTGGAGCCAGCGACCATAATTCTATTCGTTTCACAATAGTGATGGAAAAGGATAGACCAGATCGAAAAGTTGAAGTTCTAAATTGGAGAAAGTCCAATTTTGATGGTATTCGGCAAGATCTTTCGAAAGCTGATTGGAGGAGATGTTCACAGGTAAGATTAGATTTTTTAGATTAGATTAGATTAGATTACATACAGTGTGGAAACAGGCCCTTCGGCCCAACAAGTCCACACCGCCCCGCCGAAGCGCAACCCACCCATACCTCTACATTTACCCCTTACCTAACACTACGGGCAATTTAGCATGGCCAATTCACCTGACCTGCACATCTTTGGACTGTGGGAGGAAACCGGAGCACCCGGAGGAAACCCACGCAGACACGGGGAGAACGTGCAAACTCCACACAGTCAGTCGCCTGAGGCGGGAATTGAACCCGGGTCTCTGGCGCTGTGAGGCAGCAGTGCTAACCATTGTGCCACCGTGCCGCCCACTAAAGGGATGGCTGGAAAACGGGAAGTCATCAGGAAGGAGATAACAAGAATCCAGAGAAAGTATATTCCTGTCAGGGTGAAAGGAAAGGCTGATAGGTATAGGGAATGCTGGATGACTAAAGAAATTGTCGGTTTGGTAAAGAAAAAGAAGGAAGCACATGTCGGGTATAGACAGGATAAATCGAGTGAATCCTTAGAAGAGAATAAACGAAGCAGGAGTATACTTAAGAGGGAAATCAGGAGGGCAAAAAGTGGACATGGGATAGCTTTGGCAAATAGAATTAAGGAGAATTCAAAGGGTTATTACAAAAATATTAAGGACAAAAGGGTAACTATGGAGAGAATAGCCCCCCTCAATGATCAGCAAGGCGGCCTTGGTGTGGAGCCACAGAAAATGTGGGAGATACTAACTGAATATTTTGCACCAGTATTTCCTGTGGAAAAGGATATGGATGATACAGACTGCAGGGAAATAGATGGTGACATTTTGCAAAATGTCCAGATTGCAGAGGAGGAAGTGCTGGATGTCTTGAGAAGGGTAAATTTGATAAATCCCCATGACCTTATCAGGTGTAAACAAGAACTCTGTGGGAAGCCAGAGAAATGATTGGTCGGGCTCTTGCTGAGATATTTGTATCATTCATAGTCACTGGTGAGGTGCCTGAAGACTGGAGGTTGGTAAACGTGTGCCACTATTTAAGAAGGGCGGTAAAGACAAACCAGGGAACTATAGACTGGTGAGCCTGATCTCTGTGGTGGGCCAGTCGTTGGAGGGAATCATGACGGACAGGATGTACATGCGTTTGGAAAGCCATGGACTGATTAGAGATAGTCAACATGGCTTTGTGCATTCGAAATCACGTCTCACAAACTTGATTGCGTTTCTGAAGAAGTAAAAAAGAGGGTTGATGAGGGCAGAGCAGCGATGTGATCTAAATGAACTTCAGTAAGTCGTTCGAAATGGTTCTCCATGGGAGACTGATTAGCAAGGTGAGATCTCATGGAATATAGGGCGAACTAGCCATTTGGGTACAGAACTGTCTCAAAGGAAGAAGACAGAGGGTGGGTATGGCGGGTTGTTTCTCAGACTGGAGGCCTGTGACCGGTGGAGTGCCACAAGGATTGGTGCTGGGTCCACCACTAATTTTCATTTACATTAATGATTTGGATGCGAGCATAAGAGGTACCGTTTGTAAGTTTGCAGATACTACCAAAGTTGGATGTGTGGTGGACAGCGAAGAGGGTTACCTCAGATTGCAACAGGGTCTGGACCAGATGGGCCATTGGGCTGACAAGTAGCAGATGGAGTTTAATTGAGATAAATGCGAGGTGCTGCACTTTGGGAAAACAAATCGTAGCAGGACTTATACATTTAATGGTAACGTCCTAGGGAGTGTTGCTGAACGAAGAGACCTTGGAGTGCAGGTTCATAGCTCCTTGAAAGTGGAGTCACAGGTAGATCGGATAGTGTAGAAAGTATTTGTTATGTTTCCTTCATTGGTCAGCATATTGAGTGCAGGAGTTGGGAGGTCATGTTGCGGCAGTACAGTGCATTGGTTAGGCCACTGTTAGAATATTGAGTGCAATTCTTTTCTTCTTCCTATCAGAAATATGTTGTGAGACTTGAAAGGGTTCAGGAAAGATTTACAAGGATGTTGGCAGGGTTGGAGGATTTGAGCTCTAGGGAGAGGCTGAACATGCTGGGGCTGTTTTCCCTGGAACATCGGAGGCTGAGGGGGTGACCTAATAGAGCTTCACAAAATTATGAGGGGCATGGATCGGATAAATAGGCAAAATGTTTTCCCTGGGGGCAGTGAGTCCAGAACTAGAGGGTATAGGTTAAGGGTGTGAGGGGAAAGATATAAAATAGACCTAAGGGGCAACCTTTTCACGCAGAGTATGGTACGTATATGGAATGAGCTGCCAGAGGACGGCTTACAGACTGGTACAATTGCCACATTTCAGAGGCATCTCGATGGGTATATGAATAGGAAGGGTTTGGACTGATATGGGCCGGGTGCTGGGTGGTAGGATTAGATTGGGTTGGGATATCTGTTCGGCATGGAAGCGTCTGTTTCCATGCTGTACATCTCTGTGACTCTATGAGTCCAAGAACACATCCATGCAGGACACCACTGGTCACCGACCTCCAGGCAGAATCTTTCCATCCACAACCATTCACTGTCTTCTTGCAGCCAGGCACGTCTGTATCCACTTGGACACACATGGTGCTGTGTGATTTTTAACTTTTTCCAACCCATTCCAAAACCAGCACCTCGTCTTTAATCTATCTTCATAATAGTCATTCCTCAAAAATTGAACAGTTCTCTCAAACCTCTTCTGCATTCACTTGAAAGTGTGCACAATCTTCCGAAGATAGCATACCCAGAACTGGATGCAATATTCCAGCTGAGGCCAACTTGTATCGTGCACAAGTTTTGTAATTAATTGCACCTCTCCACAAATTAATGTAGCCTGAGCTTAGATGGACAGTTACACCAATCAGACTGCTCGGCCTGTTACGTT
>NW_025194897.1:2896-4252 GCF_004010195.1 Chiloscyllium plagiosum | reverse complement strand
GCTCCGGCGGGAAACGGCTCCGGGCGTGGGGGCAGCACCGAAAACCCGGCCTGGATCAGAGGTCCCCGTCCGGATCGGGATCGGGACCGGGAACGGGGAGGCTGCAAAACCCGGACTGGATCCCGGCATCAGCGGAACGCGCCTTCACACAAACCATTATCATTCAAAAAATCACACAGCACCAGGTTATAGTCCAACAGGTTTAATTGGAAGCACCAGCTTTCGGAGCGACGCTCCTTCATCAGGTGGTTGTGGAGGAGACAATCCTAACACAGAATTTATAGTAAAACTTTACAGTGTGATGTGACTGAAATTACATTGAAAAACACCTTGATTGTCTGTTGAGTCTTTCATCTGTTCGAATACAGTGATATTTTCACTTCTTTCATGTGTAAATCACAAAACCCTTTTTTTCCAAAAGTTGCATTCTCGGGTTAGCTGTAACAATGGCTGTTAGCCGTTCTCTGTCTATGTCGTGATGTTTAGATTGATTCCAATCTAAAAAGTGAGGTAACAGAGTTTTACATGATTTCATGCAGTTTTTGAGCAAAGTACAATGTAACTCTGCAAGTACAAATTTTCATTTAATTTACTATTGTCATTTGTGTCTAAATACATTGAACTGTTTTTTTTCGCGAGCAATACAGGCAGCCAGTTATTACAGTCCACATGTCCCCCACCCAAATACAGGAGGAAGTGAGGACTGCAGATGCGGGAGATGAAAGACAAGATTAGAGTGGTGCTGGAAAATCACAGCAGGTCAGGCAGCATCTGAGGAGCAGGAAAATCAATGTTTCCGGTAGTACTATGTGGTCTCCTCTACATTAGGGAGACAGGGTGCCAACTTGTGGATGTTTCAGAGAACATCTCCAGGACACACGCACCAAACAACCCCACTGCCCTGTGGCCGATCATTTCAAGTTCCCCTCTCACTCCATCAAGGACATGCAGGTCCTGGGCCTGCTCCACCACCAAATCCCAGCCACCCGATGCCTGGAGGAAGAACGCCTCATCTTCCACCTTGGGACACTCCAACCACATGGAATCAATGTTGATTTCACTAGTTTCCTCATTTCCCCTCCACCCACCTCACTCCTGATCCAACCTTCCAACTCTGCACCGCCCTCTTGAACTGTCCTATCTGTCCATCTTCCTTCGCACTTGTTTGCTCCACCCTCCACTCCAACCTATCACCATCACCCCCCACTTTCATCCACCTATTGCATTCCAACCTACCTACGAAGCATACCTTAGATGCTTCCTGACCAGGCAACATCTCCTCGGATGCTGCCTGAACTGCTGTGCTCTTCCAGCACCACTAATCCAGAATCTGGTTTCCAGCATCTGCAGTCATTG
>NW_025194897.1:0-2457 GCF_004010195.1 Chiloscyllium plagiosum | reverse complement strand
CACTCCCTCAGCACTGACCCTCCAATAGTGCACTATGTTGGTTTCAATTCTTTCATATGTAAATTCTAGAACTTTCTTAAAGTTACATTCTCAAGTGAAATTTAACATATTTACATATGAAAGAACTAAAACCAACATGTTCATTACTGATGAGAGACTTAACAAACACTTCAGGTCTTTTTCAATATATAATTCCAGTTCCATCACACTGTAAACTTTTGTTATGAATTCTGTGTCCTATGATCTTATTCTCCACGACCACCTGATGAAGGAGCGTCGCTCCGAAAGCTAGTGCTTCCAAATAAACCTGTTGGATTATAAACTGGTGTTGTGTGATTTTTAACTTTGTCCATCCCAGTCCAATGCCAGCGTCTCCAAATCATGACACTCAATATACTTCAGCGATTTTCTTTGACCAGCCCCAGTTTCAGTTCCAATCCTGTAGCCATTCTGACAGGAGCTATGTCAGAAAGACAAATACATGTTGCACCAATTTCAGTCACTTCTGTGTGACAATGTACCTCTGACCAACCCTGTGTAACATTTCTTCTTTATTAATGCAGTCATAGAGCAAAAGAGTTTTACAGCATGGAAAGCAGGCCTTTCGGCCCATTATGTCCATGCCAGTCATCAAGCAGCTAGCCATTCGAGTCCCGATACTGTTCCAGCACTTGACCCATTTCCTTGTGTACCTTGGCATTTCATTAGCCCTTCCTGAAGAAGGGCTAATGCCCGAAACGTCGATTCTCCTGTTCCCTAGATGCTGCCTGACCTGCTGCGCTTTTCCAGCAACACATTTCCATTTCATGTGCATATCCAACTACTCAGAGTCATCATGGAATCAGACCTTTGGCCCAACCAATCCATACCAATCTGATATCCTAAACACATCTAGTCTCATTTACCAGAATTTGGTATCTCTCTAAACCCTTCCTATTCATATACACACCTGGAAGCATTTTAAATGTTATAATTGTCCCAGCCTCCAACACTTCCTCTAGCAGCTCATTTCATACACAAACCACCCTCTATGTGGAAAAGTTAATAGTTCTTCAATTTTCTGAGAGTTTCTGCCTCTAACACCCTTCCAGACAATGAGTCCCAGCTTCCCACCATCCTCTGGGTGAGAAAAGTCTATCTCCAATCACCTCTAAACCTCCTGCCCCTTCCTGATCGATCTGTACCCCCTAGTTATTGATCCCTCAACTAAGGGGACATGTTCTCCCTATCTAGCCTGTCCATGCCCCTCATAATCTTATATACCTCTGTTAGGTCCCCTCTCAGCCTTCTCTACTCCACAGAAAACAATCTGATCTTATCCAGCCTCTCTTCATAGTTAAACTGCTCCATCCCAGGCTACATCCTGGTGAATCTCCTCTGCACCCCCTGAGTGCAATCACATTCTTCCTGTACCAAGGAGACCAGAACTGCACACCATAGTCCAGCTGTAGGGTAACAACATTCAGCCCTCAAATCACTCACTGTTCGTTGTTGGAATGTGATGTGTTTAAACTGGCTGCCACCTGTGTTGAAATGCAAGAGCATTGTCATGATGGTTAATTCCTCTGTTCTTGTGATGTTGTATAAGAGATGAGTACTTGTGCAGGTCAGGTGAATTGGCCATGCTAAATTGCCCATAGTGTTTAGGTGCATTAGTCAGGGATAAATATAGGGTAGGGAACGGGGTCTGGGGTGGGTTACTCTTCGGAGGGTTGGTGTGGACTTGTTGGGCCGAAGGGCCTGTTTCCATACTGTAAGGAATCTAATCTAATCTAATCTAAATATTATTGAAGAGTGAGATGTTACTGAAGCCTTCCATCTATTCTCATCAGGACATACTCAAGAATGCCAAGTTTTAAATGATCACAACAATTTATATACATTTTACATGTTTGTACCTCAATTGGAGCCTCAAATTAATATCTCCTTGAAAGGACAATAGGTCTGATAAAGAGCTTATGCTTGAAACGTCGATTCTCCTGCTCCTCGGATGCTGCCTGACCTGTTGTGCTTTTCCAGCACCACCCTCCCGACTGATCTCCAGCATCTGCAGACCTCACTTTCTCCAAGATGATTAAAGGACTGAATATCAGTCCTGATATTTAGGGTGAACTCCTGGAGTTGGAAGTGGTCTTGAATCCTGCACATTTGGAAATTAGAATCAAGAGTTTGTTCATCGTATATTATTCCACAGGGTGTGGTCTTCAAGGATAAGGCTACCTTTAGTTGCCCATCCCTACTTGCCCTTGAACTGAGTGGCTTCCTGCCCCTTCAGAGGGCAGCTCAGGGTGGACCATTTTCTGTAGGCCTGGAGAAACCGTGAGGGTGGGAGAATGAGGATGCTGCTCCCACAGGCAGAGCTCAACGTCATCATTGTCAAAACATTTCGGGGGAAACTGAATAAGCACAGGACGGGGTTACAGAGACAGGGAGTGGGTATAGGGGCTGGAGGGGGTT
>NW_025194896.1:0-4251 GCF_004010195.1 Chiloscyllium plagiosum | reverse complement strand
GCCTTCCTATGAAAGGGCAGCCAATTCATGCTCTAGAAATGCAGCCACTTCAGCTACTTTGGCACCTCAGTACATATCTTCGAGGAGAAAGTAAGGTCTGCAGATGCTGGAGATCAAAGTTGAAACTTTATTGCTGGAACAGCACAGCAGGTCAGGCAGCATCCAGGGAACAGGAGATTCGACGTTTCGGGCACAGGCCCTTCTTCAGGAAAGCCTGAAGAAGGGCCTGTGCCCGAAACGTCGAATCTCCTGTTCCCTGGATGCTGCCTGACCTGCTGTGCTGTTCCAGCAATAAAGTTTCAACCTCAGTACATATGACTGGTATAACACGCTGTAAACCTTTTAGAGCATCTACAATGACAGTAGTCTGAGTTTCAACTCTGACATATAGAGCTTTTTGCTTGTGTGGCCATGTGCAACATTTCCCCCACACCCATCAAAGCTGGATCCACAAGTATGTGACCGAAATTGGCCTTCCCAGGCTGAAAAGGATGTGTTCAAAGCCCTGTGTGTTGGACTCCATCCTCCTTGATGTTGACTGCAGACTCTCCATCAGATTTCCTAGTGTACCAAAAATTCAGCTACATACGGCTACGAACTTCTCCATCAAAGTGTTCATCTGGTTCCTCTGTTGCAAAACACATGTATGTCCCTTTCCCCCCATAACCCTAGTGTACCAAAAATTCAGCTACATACGGCTACGAACTTCTCCATCAAAGTGTTCATCTGGTTCCTCTGTTGCAAAACACATGTATGTCCCTTTCCCCCCATAACCCTAGTGTACCAAAAATTCAGCTACATACGGCTACGAACTTCTCCATCAAAGTGTTCATCTGGTTCCTCTGTTGCAAAACACATGTATGTCCCTTTCCCCCCATAACCCTAGTGTACCAAAAATTCAGCTACATACGGCTACGAACTTCTCCATCAAAGTGTTCATCTGGTTCCTCTGTTGCAAAACACATGTATGTCCCTTTCCCCCCATAACCCTAGTGTACCAAAAATTCAGCTACATACGGCTACGAACTTCTCCATCAAAGTGTTCATCTGGTTCCTCTGTTGCAAAACACATGTATGTCCCTTTCCCCCCATAACCCTAGCCCTGTTGACAGAGCACCTACTTCTGGTGTGAATCACATGCAAAGTCTAAGATACTTACAGTGTCAGTACTTTGGCTGATGGCAGCAAGCAGAAATCAAGTTATGCTGCTGTATCTTTGATGTGGAGGAGCTGGTGTTGGACTGAGGTGGACAAAGTTAAAAATCACACAACACCAGGTTATAGTCCAACAGGTTTATTTGGAAGCACTAGTTTTCAGAGTGCTGTTCCTTCATGAGGTGGTTGTGGAGTATAAGATAATAAGATAGAGAATTTATAGCAAAAGATTTCAAGTGTCATGCAACTGAAATGATATATTAAACAAACAATCCAAGTTTATCAATATATAATTTTGGTTGCATGAAACTGTAATCTTTTGCAATAAATTCTCTGTCTTATGATCTTATACTCCACAACTAACTGATGAAGGAACAGTGCTCTGGAAGCTAGTGCTTCCAAATAAACCTGTTGGACTAAAACTTGGTGTTGTGGGATGTTTAACTTTGCTGTATCTTCGCCCTCGCCTTTATCTTTCCTGTTCCACCCTACTGCCCAGTGTATTTCCACTTTTTTAACATCTAACAAAAAACAAAATAATTCTGCATAAAGTTGAAGGGAAAGTAAAAGATACAGTTGGGTAATCAGAAAAGAGGGTGGGACGAGGGGGTAATGGGTTTTTGAGAAGGTTTTGTCGTGAGGACACCATCACCTTCAATGTTTTCTTTGACACAGCCACCCTGTCCTTAATCTCAGAAATGTGTCCCCTAATAATGGCAATTCTAGTCTCCCCACCATGGGTTTAGCCTTTGTACTTGCCCTCCTCTAACTAACTCTAGTTATCTTCTCTGCTTGTATGATTTCTTATCCTGCAAAAAAATCTTGCATTTGAATTGTGGAGTTCTTAACTACCAGATAATTCAAGCAGAGCCCAGGAGAGGGTGTGTGTCAGGGCCCAATATCAGGGGCTCTGGAGTTCTAGGGCTACTCTACACTCAAGTTAGGGGCCAGGGTAAGGCTGGGGACTAAGGTTAAGAGTAATACCTTAACCCAGGTCCCTCTAGGCACAAAACAGTCAATGGAGTAAACCCAAAGCGTTTTTACTGTTGGGTATCGGTGAGGGAGAAATCTGTTTAGTTGAGATGGCTGATGTGATTAAATTTCTGACAGCATACTTGGTGTGAGATGTGGTTGTGTGGTTCACAGAAATGTAAAGTATATGAGGGGGAACTGAGGATATAACTTTTAGGTATGATTCTGATTGCTAGAGAATATTGTTAGATGATCAATGAGTATGTTTCAATTTGAACAGTAACTGAGGCTTATGGTACAGTTAATAGAATATGGGGCATTTTATAATGGCTTGTGGATGTCACTACTTTCTGCACTGCGTCAAGATCTAGTCTCCTCACTTTGTCCTCCAATAATGCCTGCTTCCAACGGTTTTTGATAGTGTGACCATCCAGAATCTTTCACTCTTGCAGATGCAGGAGCATCTCTCATCCTTTCCATGATCCTCAGTCAAAACTGCCAGAATCCAAAACTTTCATGTTCACTGAGTTTCTTAATCTGTCAGCTTTCAACTTTTCCAAGTTCAGACTCTCTTCAATTGTTACTGCCACCACTTGCTGTCAGCTGCAATGCACATCTTGATAGTTACCTTTCATTAGTGGGGGCTAGTTTTATGTGGGACTGGCTGCTGATGCACAATATTGGTCCCCAAGCTGCTGTGTCCAGCCAATGATAGCGTGCTTAACCCCAATAGGGCCTGGAGACCCTGGAAATCAGCAAGTAGCACCACAAAGTTTGTGCACTGTCTGTGTTAAATAAAATAGCTGTGAACAAACAAAAAAACAAAGAAAATTACAGCATGGGAACAGGCCCTTCGCCCCCCCCCCTGCCCCCAAGCCTGTGCTGATCCAGATTCTCTATCTAAACCTTTTCTAATTTTCTAAGGATTTGTATTCCTCTGCTCCCTGTCCATTCATATATCTGTCTAGGGTGAATTGTGCACCACAATCCCCATTGTCAAGGATAACCCAATTCAGCCACTGCCCCTTTAAACAGCCTGTTGAGAAAACCACAAAATCACAATAGCACCAGCAGTGCATAGCAACACCAGTACCTCAGTGCCAGCAATACCCCTGCTTTCCATGGAGGAGTAACTTTGTGAGGCTTTAAAATTGTACATATGTTGTTTTGGTCTCCAGTCATTTTATTTTTGTAAAAAATATAATTTTCATAAAATTATATCAAGATGCATTTCAATTTAGATATTACAGGCAATAGAATAACATACAAGTTTTTTCAATGGATTTGGATACTCAGGTGCCTCAATCTGTTTGCAATGCATGCAACATGGGTTACATGCATTCAGTAACAAGCCTACAACCCAAGGATTTCACTGAGTTACCTGCTCCATGGTACATTTTGGCTGAAAGGCTTTAGACAGTAGTCTTTCCATATTGTGTCTAATGGTGGCTGCTACAAGCTTTACTGCATCCCTCAGCACATGATCCTGGAGCATGGAGTAAGCCAGCAGGTATGTAACCATTACTGCACCGAGTACCAGCAGTACTTTCAGAAAAATGGGAAATGACTTTAGAAAACCTTTAAAATGTTCTCCCTTAACACCTGAATGTGATTGAGTCCGGGAGTCTGAGTTTTTTTCCTGATCTTATAACATTGCAAAATATTTGGGCAAGGCAGAATTCTGCAAACACAAAAGATGTTTTCACACGGATCCCAGCAAAGATTTGCTGTTTATCGTGCCAGGACAATGTTCCAAAATGACATAAAAGCAGAATGTTATGGATACTGCAAACATGGAATATAAACAAACAAAATACTGGATATACTCCGGCAGAGAGAGAGAGAATAACTGTGTTAATGTGCAAATTGATAAGCTTCAATCAGAACTGGAAAAAATAAAGATTGGACAGGATTTGATTAAGAGCCAAGTAGAATATGGGCGCAGGAAGATCTATGCTAATGGGAGAAGAGAAGAGATGCTAATTGACAGAACTTACACAGTTAAACATGCATGAAAATCACTATTTCACTTGAAAGGAGTAATTGTGGTCTTGGATGGTGAGGATTAAAGGTTTTAATATGCTGTGAGATTTATGATTTATGTTACAGAATCATTTTAATCTG
>NW_025194895.1:0-4251 GCF_004010195.1 Chiloscyllium plagiosum | reverse complement strand
AGGACCCAGCACCGATCCTTGTAGCACTCCACTTGTCACAGGCCTCCAGTTTAAAAAAACAACCCTTCATCACCACCCTCTGTCTTCTATCTTTGAACCAGTTCTGCATCCAAATGGTTAGTTCTCCCTGTTCAACATCTTTGGGCATGATTTACATTCAGATGGAGCAATGGTGACTGGAGTCCAAGGTAGAAGTCCTGGGGGGTAAAAAACAAGCTGGAGTTGTCAGGTACCCACTCTGACGTTTATGTCTCAACATGAAAGAACTCTCAACAACTAATTTCCAGTCTGTCATGCTAGAATAGGAGGAAGTGTGCATATTATTAAAGTGAGATGAAGTAGTAATGAGGGTGATAATGAGTGATAATCCCCATTAATAAGCTTCTCGCTGCTCACGATTGAGAATCTCATCCCAATGTCCAGAATTTGGTTGGAAAATGCAACCTTGCTGCTCCTGATGTTGAGAAAGGACTCTCCAGTGATTCTCCTAGATGTCTTGCCATAGCCCAAATTGTTCTGGGCCTGGGAAGATTCTGCCCTAACTCCTTCCTGTTTCTCTTTCTTGAGCTATAGAAATAATTTTACAATTCCTCACAGAGTCTGATAGCATGAACCTCCCACAATGCTGAATGTTTAAACTTTTTTCAATTCTAATAACCCAAAGATTCTGTCTCAACCTCTTCTGGCTTGAAAACTTCACAACTGGAATAAAACACTGTAACTGAAGGAACTAGTTTTCTCTGAACTGCACTGAAACTTTGCTAGGAAAGAAACTTAATTTGTTTCTAAACTCAGCTTTGAACTCTTCTCAATTAAAATGTTGGTGTTTTTCTGAACTGAACTGAAAACAAAATTAAGCGCAGTGTGTACACTCTGCCTGGTATAAATCTTAAAGTATAAACATCTTGCTTCATTAATACTCCCAGAGTTCTCCTAGACCTTTGATTATAGTCTAATATGTATTATAGTCTACTAAAAGTATATACAGACAGACATTCACATTTACATCCATATGTCTCTGTTTTTAAAACATCCCAAAATTCCAAAAATTAAAGTAGATTTTACACACCTACCATAACAAGGTGAAGTGCAGAGGATTGTATGAAAAAAATCACTGTGTGCCATGGCAAACTTAATACAAAACATTGATTCAAATGGTAAAATTCAGTCCTTTATTTCTCTACGTTTACTCTCTGCTACTTTTATTGTTTGATCGTCATTTAATTTTGTTCCATCAGATATAGACTACATCTTTTTTAACCATTTCAAATTGTCTTTTCCTCTCTCATAATTCCCTCTAGCCATTTTTGGAGGTGGAACTTATGCAAAGTTTGCACTTTCTTGTGCAAACTGGCTTGAAAGACAAATTCAAGTCAATCTCTCACAACATGAAAATTCAGAAGACCTCAGCTGACTGGGTATACCTCACAATTCTCTATAGCATTCAGGAAACATTATTTGAATGCACAGGGTAGACGGTCAATGTTTTATTGAACAAAGGCTAAGTTAGCAAAACATAACTATTTAACATAAGAGGACAAATTGAAATTTGGTATTTGAAACAGGGTCTTGATTTGAACTTAGATCCAGCATGGGTGGCATGTTGGCACAGTGGTTAGCACTGCTGCTTCACAGCCAGAGACCCGGGTTCAATTCCCGCCTCAGGCAACCGTCTGTGTGGAGTTTGCACATTCTCCCCGAGCCTGCATGGGTTTCCTCCGGGTGCTCCGGTTTCCTCCCACAGTCCAAAAATGTACAGGTTAGGTGAATTGGCCATGCTAAATTGCCTGTAGTGATAGGTGAAGGGGTAAATGTAGGGGAATATGTACGGATGGGTTGCTCTTCGGAGGGTCGATGTGGACTTGTTAGGCCGAAGGGCCTGTTTCCACACTGTAGGTAATCCAAATAATACCTGACTGCTTAAGGAAAGAAATCAGGAACCAATGATTGAGTTGAATCCCATGGCACCCAGTAACAGATGTTGAAAGTAAATTTACAAGTAGGCACTAATACTTAATGATGTTTGCACTGAATGATTAGTGATTTGTGCTTTATTATTGAGAAATAGTTTGCAATTAACAGCAAATTCTGTGGTCAGTATAGGATAGATGTTCTTTCCTATTTAAAGCACTAAGAAAATACAATCCTGGTCAATTTCCCCTGTTGTTCAACTGGCAGGAAGATGTTCTTAAACTATGAAAAGACTTTTTATTGAGTTTACATTAGAAATATAAGTACAGAAATTTACAATGAGAAAGGTTGTACTATACATTATTATAAATCCTGCTTCCAGCTGTTTTTGTTTTAGGAAAGGATTATCCTCATTTGAATTTTATAAAACTCCACACCCCACCAGAGCCATAATTGCAAGAGGACCAAACTGCAGCTGCAGGTCATCCCTTCAGGGGGATTTTCTTTGCAAAGTGGTGGCTTGGCAGCCTCGGTCTTTTTCTCCTTTGAAAATTGAGAAGTCTTTCATTTTCCTACTTACATTTGTAATATCCACTTTACAGAATCACAGGTTAGTTAAGCATAGAAAGATGCCATTTGTATGCACGAGTTCTCCAAATGAATATTCACTTCGTTCCATTCTCCAGCCTTCTACCCATAATTGTCAACATTCTTCCTTTTCATGCAACATGTTTCAATTGAATATACCTCCACTATTCTCTCAGGCAGTGCTTTCCTGACCTTAACCACTTGCTGCACAAAAAACACCTACTTCTTTAAAACACCCTTCATTCTTTTATCAATTACTTTAAATCTGTTGCCAATTTTTCTTGATCTCTTTATAAGTGGGGCTTGTTGTTCTTTACCTACTCAGTCTCGACTCCTTGTGATTTTGAATACATCAACCAATTCTCTTTTCAGCTTTTTTTCTGACGAAAACAGTCCTACCCTTTCCAATGTAACTAAATAACTCAAGTTCCTCATCCTTTAAAACTATTATCATGAATCTTTTCTGGACTGTCTTCAATGTCGTCACATCCTTTCTAAAACATATTGTCCACAACTGGAAGCTGAAGTCGAAGCAGTGTTTTATAACAGTTCAACATAATCTTCTTACTTCTGTTTTCTATGGAGTTGTTAATAAAGCCCAGAATACTGCATGCTTTATTAACCACACTTGCAAATTATCGTGACATCTTAGATAACTTATGTAGAAATATATCACAAATTCCTTTGTTCTTGCTTCAACTTTAGAGTTGTGCCTTCAGTTTATACCAGCCTGAATCTTCTTCCTAAAAAAAATTTATAATTTTGCATTTCTCCACTTTGAACTTCATCTGCCACCTACTCATCCATTCCATTATCTTTTCTATATTTGTTTAAAGTTCTACACTCTCTTCAACAGTACACAATGCTTTGAAATTTCATGTTATCTGCAAACTCTACAGGCCACCAAGATTTAGGTCATTGATATATAACAGGAAAAGTGTGGGTCCCAACACTGGTTCCTGAGGAATTCTGCTGCATACCTTCCTCCAGCATGAAAAAACATGCATAAACCATAAGTCTCTGTTTCCTGTTGCTCAGTCAAATCTGCATCCATTGCTACTGTTCCTTTCATTTCAAGAACTATAGCTTTGCCCACAGGTTTGCTGTCTGGCACTTTATCAAGCACCTTTTGGAAGTACATGTATGACATTGCCCAAATCAACTCTTTCTGTTACCTTTTTGTTAAATCCAGCAAGTTAGTTAAGCATGATTTTCCCTTAACAAACCAACATTAGCTTTTAATTAATTCACATTTGTCTAAGTGACTATTGATTTTCTTTTGAATGATTGGTGATTAGGAAATTTCTAGAAAGAATCTTAAATTTGGCCTATAGTTGCTGTACTTAGCTTTACATCATTTTTTGAATAAGGATGTAATGTCCATAATTTCAGTCCTCTGCCACCATACACAAATCAAAAGAAGACTGGAAAATCTTAGTCATTGCCTCCATAATTTTCATCACACTCTCCGTAGTATCCTTGGATGCTTCTCATGCAGTCCTGGGCGCATTGCCCACTTTAAGTGCAGACAGCCTATCTAATACTACCTCTCAACATTTTAAACCATTTTAAGTGTGTGAAATACCCACTATTCCACCATGACCTGCACAGTATCTCCTTGGCAAAAATAGATGCAAGGTAGTCACTTAACATCTCAATTATGCCTTGTTGCTTCCATGCATAAATTCCCTTTCTGGACCCAATCAGGCCTAATCCTTTGTAAGAAGGAGAAAGTGAGGTCTGCAGATGCTG
>NW_025194894.1:3488-4251 GCF_004010195.1 Chiloscyllium plagiosum | reverse complement strand
GTGTCCCCATTCTTCACAGTGTGTATCGGCCCCATGTGCCCATCCATCATCGTAAGTACTTGCCCCGTGTACCCATCCATCACAGTGTGTACCAGCCCCGTGTACCCATCCATCACAGCGTGTACCAGCCCCGTGTACCCATCCAACACAGTGTGTACCGGCCCCATGTACCCATCCATCACAGTGTGTACCATCCCCGTGCACCCATCTATCACAGTGTGTACTGGCCCCGTGTACCCATCCATCACAGCGTGTACCGGCCCCATGTACCCATCCATCACAGTGTGTACCAGCCCCATGTACACATCCCTCACAGTGTGTACCAGCCCCGTGCACCCATCCATCACAGTGTGTACCAGCCCCGTGTACCCATCCATCACAGTGTGTACCATCCCCGTGTACCCATCCATCACAGAGCGTCCATGCCCCGTGTACCCATCACAGTGGGTACCGTCCCCGTGTACCCATCCATCACAATGTGTACCGTCCCCGTGTACCCATCCATCATAGTGTGTACCGGCCCCGTGTGTACCCATCAATCACAGTATGTACCAGCCCCGCATACCCATCCCTCACAGTGTGTACCGTTCCCGTGTACCCATCCATCACAGTGTGTACCGTCCCCGCGTACCCATCCATCACAGTCTGTACCGGTCCCGTGTACCCATCCCTCACAGTGTTTACCGTCCCCGTGTACCCATCCATCACAGTCTGTACCGGCCCCGTGTACCCATCACAGTGTGTAGTGTACCGGTGTACCCAT
>NW_025194894.1:1745-3099 GCF_004010195.1 Chiloscyllium plagiosum | reverse complement strand
CCATCACAATGTGTACCGTCCCCGTGTACCCATCCATCATAGTGTGTACCGGCCCCGTGTGTACCCATCAATCACAGTATGTACCAGCCCCGTGTACCCATCCCTCACAGTGTGTACCGTCCCCGTGTACCCATCCATCACAGTATGTACCATCCCAGTGTACCCATCCATCACAGTATGTACCAGCCCCGTGTACCCATTCCTCACAGTGTGTACCGTTCCTGTGTACCCATCCATCACAGTGTGTACCGTCCCCGTGTACCCATCCATCACAGTCTGTACCGGCCCCGTGTACCCATCACAGTGTGTACTGTCCCCGTGTACCTATCCATCACAGTGTCTACCGTCCCCGTGTAACCATCCATCACAGTGTGTACCGGCCCAGTGTACCCATCCCTCACAATGTGTACCGGCCCCATGTACCCATCACAGTGTGTACCATCCCAGTGTACCCATTCATTACAGTGTGTACCAGTCCCGTGTACCCATCCATCACAGTGTATACCAGCCCCGTGTACCCATCCATCACAGTGTGCACCATCCCAGTGAAGCCATCCATCACAGTGTGTACCAGTCCCATGTACCCATCCATCACGGTGTGTACCAGCCACATGTGCCCATCCATCACAGTGTGTACTGGCCCGGTGTCCCCATCACAGTATGTACCAGTCCCGTGTACCCATCCCTCACAGTGTGTACCGTCCCCGTGTACCCATCCATCACAGTCTGTACCGGCCCCGTGCACCCATCCCTCACAGTGTGTACCGTCCCCGTGTACCCATCCATCACAGTCTGTACCGGCCCCGTGGACCCATCACAGTGTGTACTGTCCCCGTGTACCTATCCATCACAGTGTGTACCGGCCCAGTGTACCCATCACAGTCTGTACCGGACCCGTGTACCCATCCCTCACAGTGTGTACTGTCCCCGTTTACCCATCCATCACAGTCTGTACCGGCCCCGTGTACCCATCCCTCACAGTGTGTACTGTCGCCGTGTACCCATCCCTCACAGTGTGTACTGTCGCCGTGTACCCATCCATCATAGTGTGTACCGGCCCCGTGTGTACCCATCAATCACAGTATGTACCAGTCCCGTGTACCCATCCCTCACAGTGTGTCCCGTCCCCGTGTACCCATCCATCACAGTATGTACCGTCCCCGTGTACCCATCCATCACAGTATGTGCCAGTCCCGTGTACCCATTCATCACAGTGTGTACCGGCCCCGTGTACCCATCCATCACAGTATGTACCGGCCCCGTGTACCCATCCATCACAGTATGTACCGGCCCCGTGTACCCATCCATCACAGTATGTACCGGCCCCGTGTACCCATCCATCACAGTGTGCACC
>NW_025194894.1:0-500 GCF_004010195.1 Chiloscyllium plagiosum | reverse complement strand
GTCTGGATCACAGTGACTCCCCCATCTTGCTGGAGTCTGGATCAGTGTGACTCACATCCTGCTGGAGTCTGGGTCAGAGTGACTGCCACATCCTGCTGGAGTCTGGATCAGAGTGACTCTGACATCCTGCTGGAGTCTGGGTCACTGTGACTCCCACATCCTGCTGGAGACTGGATCAGTGTGCCACACATCCTGCTGGAGTCTGGATTCGAGTAACTCCCACAACCTGCTGGTGACTGGATCAGGGTGACTCCCACGTCCTGCTGGAGTCTGGATCAAGGTGACTCACATCCTGCTGGAGTCTGAGTCAGAGTGACTCTGACATCCTGCTGGAGTCTGGATCAGAGTGACTGCCACATCCTGCTGGAGTCTGGATCAATGTGACTCACATCCTGCTGGAGTCTGGATCAGTGTGACTCCCACATACTCCTGGAATCTGGATCAAAGTGACACTCACATCCTGCTGGAGTCTGGATCAGTATGACTCCCCCATCCTGCTG
>NW_025194893.1:0-4249 GCF_004010195.1 Chiloscyllium plagiosum | reverse complement strand
CACTCTCCCCCACTCCCAGGGACAGGGGATTAGTAAAGCTCCCTCTCTCGGTGTAACTCCTTCTCTGCTGGGTGTCTGGGTGTGTTGGCTGGGCGTTTGGGGTTGATGGCGGGAAGGTGGGGGGCGACTTGTGGCTTTCGCTCAGCCCAACGTGTTCCGATTACCTTGTTGCTGGCGTGAGCCAAGGAAGAGGTGAGGCATTGAGCGACGCTGATGATCAGCAGAACCTCCTGAAGGGGAGAGAAGAGAGAAATCAGAGTGAAAGACCGGTTTCTCCTGAGAGATGGCACCGTTTGGACGCAGTTGGCCCCCCCAGTCTGTGATGGCGTACTTACTTTCCAGCAGGAGAACATGGTGTTGACTTGCAATCCTCCTCGCACTGTTTCTGACCCTCTCTCGAATCTCTCCCTGCTCCAGACGCCTGCGTGGCTTTTATACAAGTTCGGAGGGGAGGAGTCTCCGAATCTATTGATTTTGCGGTCGTCCATCATCATCACTCAATCTCCCTCTGACTGGACTCTTGAGTGCCAAAGTCGCTGTGTTCTTACTTTCAAAACGAATATCTGATTACAGAAACTGTTGTGTTTGTTTAATGTGTCGATGTTGTGATAAAGTTCAGCCCTGCTATTATTCCGATCCAAAGTGCGTCGCCTCGAGTTTTCCCGTATTATGTTTCATTTGCTGAGCTTTTTCCCCAATTCATGAACTGCCCATGTCCCTCCGCACGCTCACCAAGCAATCCTTCCCACCTACCTTCCTGCCAAGTACATATCGAGAATCGTGAGGCGCTGCCTTTTGGGAAAGGCAAATCAGGGCAGGACTTAGACACTTAACGTTTTTTTTAGATTAGATTACATTACAGTGTGGAAACAGACCCTTCGGCCCAACAAGTCCACACCGACCCGCCACCCACCCAGACCCTACATTTACCCCTTCACCTAACACTATGGGCAATTTGGGCGGCACGGTGGCACAGTGGTTAGCACTGCTGCCTCACAGCGCCAGAGACCCGGGTTCAATTCCCGCCTCGAGCGACAGACTGTGTGGAGTTTGCACGTTCTCCCTGTGTCTGCGTGGGTTTCCTCCGGGTGCTCCGGTTTCCTCCCACAGTCAAAAGATGTGCAGGTCAGGTGAATTGGTCGTGCTAAATTGCCCATAGTGTTAGGTAAGGGGTAAATGTATGGGTGGGCTGCGCTTCGGCGGGTCGGTGTGGATTTGTTGGGCCCAATGGCCTGTTTCCACACTGTAATGTAATCTAATTTAGCACGGCCAATCCACCCTAACCTGCACATCCCTGGGCACTACGGGGACAATTTAGCACGGCCAATCCACCCTATCCTGCACGTTGTTCGGATTGTGGGAGGAAACCGGAGCACCCGGAGGAAACCCACACAGACACGGGGAGAATGTGCAAACTCCGCACAGAGCGTCGCCTGAGGCGGGAATTGAACCCTGGTCTCTGGTGGTGTGGGGTAGCAGTGCTAACCACTGTGCCACCGTGCTGCCCATTAACGATAAGGTCTTGGGGAGTGTTGCTGAACAAAGAGACCTTGGAGTGCAGGCTCCTAGCTCTTTGAAAGTGGAGTCGCAGGTAGATAGGATAGTGAAGGAGGTGTTTGGTATGCTTTCCTTTATTAGTCAGAGCACTGAGAATAGGAGTTGGGAGGTCATGTTGCGGCTGTATTGGTGAGGTCAGTTTTGGAACATTGTGTTCTATTCTGCCTCCCTGTTATGGGAAGGATGTTGTGAAACTTGAAAGGGTTCAGAAAAGATTGACAAGGATATTGGAGGGTTTGAGCGACAGGGAGAGGCTGAACAGGCTGGGGATGTTTACCCTGGAGCGTCGGAGGCTGAGGGGTGACCTTCTAGAGGTTTATAAGGGGCATAGATAGAGTAAATAGACAAGGTCTTTTCCCTCGGGTGGGGGAAGCCAGAACTAAAGGGTACAGTTTAAGATGAGAGGATAAAGATTTAAAAGGGACCAAAGGGGCAACTTGTACATGTAGGGGGTAGTGCGTGTGTGGAACGAGCTGCCAGAGGAAGTGGTGGGGGCTGGTACAATGACAACATTTAAAAGGCATCTGGATGGGGGACACGGATAGGGAGTTTAGAGGGAGATGGGCCAAGTGCTGGGGAATGGAGACTGGATTAGGTTAGGATATCTCGGTCAGCACAGACCAATGGGATCGAAGGGTCTGTTTCTGTGCTATGCATCTCTATGACTCCAAATGGGTCAAGATTAATGTGGGACATCTGGGCGGCATAGATAAATTGGACTGAAGGGTGTGTTTCTGTGCTGTACTTTCTGACTCCATGACTCAATGCTTGTGGTGCACACACCTTTGGGTACAGGTCCTCTCCCACTTGAAGAATGAGGAACAGCAGTTCAGTGTTTCATGCTCATGCCGATGGACCATTCGATTTGAAATCTGCCACTAACCCACAACGTGTTCAAACTCTGACAAACCCCTGGGAGATCCTACTTGGTGCAGACCCGAAACATTAAAAAGTAGGAAAGACAAACATTTAACATTCTATATTCTTTTACGTTACACTAAAAAGGACCGGACAGTCAAATGTTTAAGACTCATTTCTTTATTTTTCTACATGATAGGGAAAACAGCACTGGCGTGGGGACAGTATACACTTTTCCGTCCCCCTACCCCGGCAGCACTGAACTACAGGAGAAATGACGACAAAACCCATTCCCAATCACATAATCCACACGGAAGGGTAGCAAGCCATTCAGCCCAACGTACCCACAACAATACGCTAAGAATTAACCACACACACCCACCTCCCATTTCCTACACCTGTAACTACTCCCCACCCACAATTCCCCCATTTCACATGGCCAATCTACCCGGACCTGCACATCCCTGGGCACGATGGGGACAATTTAGCACGGCCAATCCACCCTAACCTACACATCCCTGGGCACTACGGGGACAATTTAGCACGGCCAATCTACCCGGACCTGCACATCCCTGGGCACGATGGGGACAATTTAGTACGGCCAATCCACCCTAACCTACACATCCCTGGGCACTACGGGGACAATTTAGCACGGCCAATCCACCCTAACCTGCACATCCCTGGGCACTGTGGGGACAATTTAGCACGGCCAATCCATCCTAACCTGCATATCCCTGGGCACTGTGGGGACAATTTAGCACGGCCAATTCACCCTAACCTGCACATCCCTGGACACTATGGGACAATTTAGCACGGCCAATCCACCCTAACCTGCACATCCCTAGACACGACAGGACAATTTAGCACGGCCAATCCACCCTAACCCGCACATCCCTGGGCACTACAGGGACAATTTAGCACGGCCAATCCACCCTAACCTGCACATCTTTGGATTGCGGGAGGAAACCCACACAGACATGGGGGGGGAGAATGTGCAAACTCCACTCTGAGAGTCACCCAAGGCTTGAATCGAACCCGGGTCCTTGGCGCTGGGAGGTAGCAGTGCTAACCACTGAGCCACCGTGCCACCCTGAAGAGCAGAGCAGGCCGGGCGGGTCGAGGGTCATCCTGCTGCTCCTTCATTGTGCAAGACAGTGAGAGAGAGCCCTCACTCCCATGAGGGCTGCTCCACACTGTTGACCTCCCAGGGCTGTCTCCCCCGACAGCTGAGAGAGAGATAGCAAGGAGTTAAAATGACAGTGATGCCATTAATACCTGAGGCCCTGTGGGCATTTGCACGAAATAACAAAAGGAAGATTGTTTGTGGGAAGGAAGTATTGATATATTCCACAGCTGCAATAAGGCAGTCTCGGCACACCTGAGGATGGCAGCTAGTGTGTCAGCCTGCCCCTCCGATCACATTACTCATATACACAGAAGGAAGTGTCCTCGAAATGCGACCATCAATTAAAGCCATGTTAGGCAGTTTCGGCTCTTGGCCTTCCTGATGGAAAAACGCCAGAATTGCGGAAAAACAAAGGCATCAGTGTGTAGGGTGACAGGGAACGGGTCAAGGAAATCCGAGACAATCAGTCACAAACCGGTCTGAGGTTCACAGTAGGCCTGTGTTCACTCCCTCAGCCTCTGACACTTCCATATTAGCCTGAGAGTGAACCCTGAAAGGTTATCCCAGGGACTCGGAGGGATTCAGGTTCGACTCAGAATCCGGGAAAGCAGGAAAACCAGAACCAGAATTGGAAATGCTCTGAGGGAGCGGGCACTGTCCAAGGGTCAGTGCTGCGGGAGCGGGCACTGTCCAAGGGTCAGTGCTGAA
>NW_025194892.1:0-4249 GCF_004010195.1 Chiloscyllium plagiosum | reverse complement strand
CAGGAGGCCATTCAGCCCCCCTTCGCCAGCCTGTCCCACATGGCCCATTCTGCCTGACCCAACAATCAGGCCACTCCCAATTTGCATTTTCACTCCAGCTAACAGCTGCGTTTCTGTGACCTTTCGTGCCCTGGACTGCTGTGAAATCTCTAAGAGAATACCAGCCTCCGTAGCTCGGTGGAACAGGTTTGGGAGTTCCTTTCCCCTCAGGGGACAGAGCAGCACGCTGGACAGCCTCAGCTCACTTTTTGGCACTGTCCCCCTAACTCCTTCCCGCCCCTCACCACAGTTAATTGGTTTTCTGCCAGATAACCCCCTTGACTCTTTTTAAATCAAATACTTCATTTCAGTCCCGTCCCTCACTGGTAACAACCAATGGTCAGGCCTCGAAATTGAACTCTTTCTGTGCTAGTATTGCTATCAACTGCATGCGGCCTAGCTCTCACGGTGCAGCCTGCAGCTTTCCTGAGATGTTGCTGTGGTCTGCGTGCGGCCTAGCTCTGACGGGGCAGCCTGCGGTTTTCCTGAGGTGTTGCTGTGGTCTGCGTGCGGCCTAGCTCTGACAGGGCAGCCTGCGGTTTTCCTGAGGTGTTGCTGTGGTCTGCGTGCGGCCTAGCTCTGACAGAGCAGCCTGCGGCTTTCCTGAGGTGTTGCTGTGGTCTGCGTGCGGCCTAGCTCTGACCGAGCAGCCTGCGGTTTTCCTGAGGTGTTGCTGTGGTCTGCGTGCGGCCTAGCTCTGACGGGGCAGCCTGCGGCTTTCTTGAGGTGTTGCTATGGTCTGTGTGCGGCCTAGCTCTGACAGAGCAGCCTGCGGCTTTCCTGAGGTGTTGCTATGGTCTGCTTGCGGCCTAGCTCTGATGAGGCAGCCCACGGCGTTCCTGAGGTGCAGGGGCTGGGATATGAATCAAATAATGTCATGCTTTTTGGGAGCGAGGGGAGAGAAGGAGACAGAGAGAGAGAAAGACGGAGGGGCTATTAAATGGGGATTGCACCCCCGAAAGGAATTGGGTATGTGCACTGCATTAGATAACACCTGTCACCAGCCGAGTACACAACGGGAAGAATGCTTCACAGCTGACGGACGTGCACGCCAATTTACGCACAGCAAGATCCCAACGGAGAAAATTGTCCATCGCTTACTATTGAGGGGACACTGGGCGAGAACTCAGCACTCCCTCCCTGCCCCCCCCACACACACACACACACACACAGCCTCCCCTGATTTCTCCCAACATCACAGGGTCTCTGACACCCATCGCAGAGAGCAGGCATTAACTGGGGACGGGGCTGAGCAATGGCAGGGGGGGTTTGGAGACAGGATGTCAGGCTGGGTTTGTGTTGTGAGATTTGGATTGGATGAAGAGCAGGCGGGGGGCTTGGGGACTGACCAATCCACAGGCCCCATTGCCGTTCTGACCCTCAGGTAAGGATTGGCAACAGGATTAGGGCGAGGCCTTCACTTTTTCCTCCCGCCATTTGATTCCGTCACATCTGAACCTTTGACCACTTCCCCTCAGTGTGCGGCACACCCCTCCATCCCGCTCCTGAACATATCCAATGACTGAACATCCGAAGGCTATTGGCTGGGCTGGGGCGAAGAATTCTAAAAATTCACAGCCCATCCGATTGAAGTCAGTACTTCTTGGCCTGGTCCCAAAATGGCCGCCTCGCTGAGCCTGACACCATCGCCCGCCTCACCCGGTTCTGGACTCCCTGTGGGGAGGGAGGGGGAGCAGAATCTCGGCACTAACCGCCCTCCCTACCACCTCAAGCCCAGAAAGTGTGAAATGCAGCCCTCCCGCTCCCCACCCCCCACCCCGCAGCCCCTCGCCCACCGCCTCTCCCCATTCTTATAAAGTCCAGGGAGTATGGCGCCCGCTCTGCACCACGGTCTCTTCAGATCTGGAGTCGATCTTGGAGTGGGGGATGGGAGTGCCTTCATTTCAAGTGAGATCCGGAATTCCTTCCCTCACAGGGTAGCGAGCGAGGGACCGTAGCGTTCCGAGACAGCAGCTCGCTACCGTCTCCTCGATGAGAAACTAAGAAAAGGGCGTTAATCACAGGGGCGGCCCGGTGTCTCCCACAGTCCACATAACAAAAGCGAAATGTCGGCTGGTATTCCACGCTTCAAAACTTGCCGAACAGTTCAGCAAGGTCACATTGAACAGCAAGGTTACAAAGAGAGAATTGTGGAGGGGGTGAGGGACAGACAGTGATTGGGATGGCAACCAACATCATCGAGTCAACTATCAGACAAAAGATGTCCTCAGCTCCATCGGGTCAGAGCAGGAAGAGCAGAAGAAACTGTAACAAATCGCAAGATTAGGTCAAAAATTATTTAGGCCCGGAGTAACTGCAGATCAAAAGGAGAGGGGAGAGGGGAACGGGTCTGGGTTGGAGACACTTCGGAGGGTCGGTGTGGACTTGATGGGCCGAAGGGCCTGTTTCCACATTGCAGGGATTCTATGGTTGAAGAAAGGGAACACAGTGAGGGGGGAAAAGGAGACAGTATAAGGTACGCCACAGAGGGGACACCGCAAAGTCGGAGGGTCAGTGCTGAGGGAGTGGGCACTGTCGGAGGGTCAGTGCTGAGGGAGGGCCGCACTGTCGGAGGGTCAATGCTGAGCGAGCGCCGCATTGTCGGAGGGTCAGTGCTGAGGGAGCACCGCACTGTCGGAGGGTCAGTGCTGAGGGAGCGCCGCACTGTCGGAGGGTCAGTACTGAGGGAGGGCCGCACTGTCGGTGGGTCAGTGCAGAGGGAGGGCCGCACTGTCGGAGGGTCAGTGCTGAGGAAGGGCCGCACTGTCGGAGGGTCAGTGCTGAGGAAGTGGGCACTGTCAGAGGGTCAGTGCTGAGGGAGTGGGCACAGTGGGAGGGTTAGTGCTGAGGGAGGGCCGCACTGTCGGAGGGTCAGTGCTGAGGGAGTGGGCACTGTCGGAGGTTCAGAGCTGAGGGAGGGCCGTACTGTCGGAGGGTCAGTGCTGAGGGAGCGCCGCACTGTCAGAGGGTCAGTGCTGAGGGAGTGCCGCACTGTCGGAGGGTCAGTGCTGAGGGAAGGCCGCACAGTCAGAGGGTCAGTGCTGAGGGAGTGGGCACAGTGGGAGGGTCAGTGCTGAGGGAGTGCCGCACTGTCGGAGGGTCAGTGTTGAGGGAGTTGGCACTGTCGGAGGGTTAGTGCTGAGGGAGGGCCGCAATGTCGGAGGGTCAGTGCTGAGGGAGTGTGCACTGTCGGAGGGTCAGTGCTGAGGGAGGGCCGCACTGTTTGAGGGTCAGTGCTGAGGGAGCGCCGCAATGTCGGAGGGTCAGTACTGAGCGAGCGCCGCCCTGTTGGAGGGTCAGTGCTGAGGGAATGACGCACTGTCAGAGGGTCAGTGCTGAGGGAGGGCCGCACTGTCGGAGGGTCAGTGCTGAGGGAGGGCCGCACTGTCGGAGGGTCAGTGCTGAGGGAGTGGCCGCACTGTCGGAGGGTCAGTGCTGAGGGAGGGCCGCACTATTGGAGGGTGTGTGCTGAGGGAGGGCCGCACTGTCGGAGGGTCAGTGCTGAGGGAGGGCAGCACTGTGGGAGAGTCAGGGCTGAGGGAGAGCCGCACTGTTGGAGGTTCAGTGCTGAGGGAGGGCCGCACTGTCGGAGGGTCAGAGCTGAGGGAGGGCCACACTGTCGCGGGGTCAGTGCTGAGGGAGGGCCACACTGTCGCAGGGTCAGTGCTGAGGGAGGGCCGCACTGTCGGAGGGTCAGTGCTGAGGGAGGGCCGCAGTGTCGGAGGGTCAGTGCTGAGGGAGCGCCACACTGTTGGTGGGACAGTGCTGAGGGAGGGCCGCACTGTCGGAGGGTCAGAACTGAGGGGGTGGGCACTGTTGGAGGGTCAGTGCTGACGGAACGCGGCACTGACGGAGGGTCAGTGCTGAGGGAGGACTGCACTGTCGGAGGGTCAGTACGAAGGGAGGGCCGCACTGTCGTAGGGTCAGTGCTGAGGGAGGGTTGCACTGTCAGAGGGTCAGTGCTGAGGGAGCGCCGCACTGTCGTAGGATCAGTGCTGAGGGAGGGCTGCACTATCAGAGGCTTAGTGCTGAGGGAGCGCCGCACTGTCGGAGTGTCAGTGCTGAGGGAGCGCCGCACTGTGGGTGGGTCAGTGCAGAGAGAGGGCTGCAATGTCGGAGGGTCAGTGCTGAGGGAGTGGGCACTGTCAGAGGGTCAGTGCTAAGGGAGGGCCGCACAGTCGGAGGGTCAGTGCTGAGGGAGGGCCACACT
>NW_025194891.1:1383-4248 GCF_004010195.1 Chiloscyllium plagiosum | reverse complement strand
CAGTGACTGGGATTGAACCTCAGTCAGTGACAGTGAGTGAACCTCAGTCAGTGAAAGTGTTTTAGCATCAGTCAGTGACAGGTATTGGATCTCAGTCAGTGACAGGGCTTCAGCCTCAGTCAGTGGTAGGGTTGACCTCAGTCAGTGACAAGGATTGAATCTCAATCAGTGACAGGAAGTGAATCTCAGTCAGTGGCAGGGTTTGAATCTCAGCCAGTGACAGGGATTGAGCCTCAAATAATGACAGGGATTGACCCTCAGTCAGTGAGAGGGATTGAATCTCAGTCAGTGACAGGGATTAAATCTCAGTCAGTGACAGGGATTGAATCTCATTCAGTGACAGGAATTGAACCTCAGTCTGTGACAGGGATTGTATCTCAGTCAGTGACAGGAATTAAATCTCAGGAAGTGGCAGGAATTTAATCTCAGTCAGTGACAGGGATTGAACCTTAGTCAGTGACAGCGATTGAATCTCAGTCAGTAACAGGGTTTAATTCTCAGTCAGTGACAGTCATTGTGCCTCAATCAGTGACAGAGATTGTACCTCAGTCAGTGACAGAGATTGAATCTCAGTCAGTGACAGGGATTGAATCTCGATCAGTGACTGGGATTGGATCTCAGTCAGTGACAGGGATTGAATCTCAGTCAGTGACTGGTATTGAATCGCAGTCAGTAACCGGGATTGAATCTCAGTCAGTGACAGGATTTGAATCTGAGTCAGTGATAGGGAATAAATCTCAGTCAGTGACACAGATTGAACCTCAGTCAGTGACAGGGATTGAACCTCAGGCAGTGACAGTGATTAAGCATCAGTCGGTGACAGGAATTGTGCCTCAGTCAGTGACAGGTTTTCAGACTCATTCAGTTACAGGGTTGAACCTCAGTCAGTGACAGGGATTGAGCCTCAATCAGTAACAGTGATTATGCCTCAGTCAGTGACAGAGATTGAATCTCAGTCAGTGACAGGGATTGAGCCTCAAATAGTGACAGGGATTGACCCTCAGTTAGTGAGAGAGATTGAATCTCAATCAGTGACAGGAAGTGAATCTCATTCAGTGCCAGGGATTGAATCTCAGTCAGTGCCAGGGATTGACCCTCAGTCAGTGAGAGGGATTGAATCTCAATCAGTGACAGGAATTGTATCTCAGTCAGTGACAGGGATTGAATCTCATTCAGTGACAGCGATTGAACCTCTGTCAGTGACAGGGATTGAGTCTCTTTCATTGACAGGGATTGAATCTCAGTCAGTGACAGGAATTGTACCTCAGTCAGTGACAGGGATTTAACCTCAATCAGTGACAGTGATTGAGCCTCAGTCATTGACAGGAATTGAACCACAGTCATTGACAGGGATTGAGCCTCAATCAGTAACAGGGATTGAGCCTCAGTCAGTGAGAGGGATTGAATCTCAATCAGTGACAGGAAGTGAATCTCAGTCAGTGCCAGGGATTGAATCTCAGTTGGTGACAGGGATTGAATCTCACTGAGTGACAGGGATTGACCCTCAGTCAGTGACAGGAATTGATCCTCCGTCAGTGACAGGAAGTGAATCTCAGTCAGTGGTAGGAATTGCATCTCAGTCAGTGACAGGGATTGAATCTCAATCAGTGACTGGAATTGTATCTCAGTCAGTGACAGGGATTGAAACTCAGTCAGTGACAGGGATAGAGATTCAGTTAGTGACAGGGATTGAACTTCAGTTAGTGACAGGGATTGAATCTCAATCAGTGACAGGGATTGACGCTCAGACAGTGATAGGAATAGAATCTCAGTCAGTGACAGGCATAGAATCGCAGTCAGTGACAGGGATTCAATCTCAGTCTGTGACAGAAATTGTGCCTCAGTCAGTGACAGGGATTGAGCCTCAATCTGTGACAGGGATTGAGCCTCAGTCAGTGACAGGGATTGAGCCTCAATCATTGACAGGGATTTTTGTCATTCCCATGTCAAACTGATCATTTACCGGCTGCTGGGCTGCCGTCATTGCCGCTGAGTTTGCCCTTGCATTTCCTTGAGAAACGGAATCGTTATTTTTCGTGTGGGCATCATAATGACACACATCGATTGATTTAGGCAATAGGACCGCTTCCAAGAGGTCAGCAATCTGATCACGGTGTGTGATGGGCTTTCCGGTGAAGGTCAAGAAGTCCCTGTAATTCCACAGGGTTCCAACATCATGAGCATCTCCGAATGCGTATCTGCTATCGGTTAAATATTCGCTGTCTTTCCCTTAGCCAATTTACATGCCCCAGTCAAGGCCATCAGCTCCGCTGCTTGCGCTGATAGTTGAGAAGCGAGTGATCGCGCGTTGAATACCTCATGGGTAGTTACTACAGCATGCCCAATAAAATTCTGGCCTATCTCCTTGCTCCTGAATGCTGACCCATCCACCAAAAAACGCCATATTTAGATTCTCAAGTGGTGAATTCTGCAATTTTTGTCTCGGCAGCACATTTCATTAATTACTGCGATACAACCATGTGGGTCTCCGTCTCCTTCTCTAATGAGAGGATTAGCAGCATTAAGGACGTTACATCGTTTTATTGCAATGTTAGGCTTCTCCAATAACACAGTATTGTATCTGAGTCAACGTGCTGCCGACGTATGTGCTGACTTTTGCTCGGAAAGCAGTAAGGATACTGCAAGTGCGATCAGTTTGGTTAAGTCGCCAGAGCCGATTATATCCCAGGCCAATGCAACAACCTTTTCAGCTGCAAACACAGCTTGCAGGCATTTACGTAATCCTGCCGCTACGAGGTCTATCTTAGCCGAAACATCAGCTGCCAGCCTGAATTTTCCCCCATGATCCTGCAACAACACAGATGTCATGCAGCCATGTTTCTCATCTACCGTTTGACCGAAGGC
>NW_025194891.1:0-1099 GCF_004010195.1 Chiloscyllium plagiosum | reverse complement strand
TTAAGCAATCGTCTACAGATTGCAGAAGCGCAGGCCCAGGGGTTAAAACAAGAGTCTCCAGACTTCAACGTAGAGCCTCATTATATATGGTGGGTGACTCACAGTAACATTGACAAAGTCGTGTGAACTCATAAGATTTCGCTTTGAATGAAAGAGCGAACCAGAATTGACTATCTGGATGCACCGTCACACTAAAGAATGTATTTGCTAAATCCACAGCAGGGAACCATTTACTGTCCGGTAGAAATTGAACTAATACAGTATAGGGTTTGGGAACATTTGATGCGCGCGGGACAACACTGTTATTGACTGCCTGCAGGTCTTGAACAAACCTGCATTCCTCCGGTTCACTTGGAATTTTTGCCTTTTTGATCAGAAAAATGGGAGTTCTCACCGGTGAGTTTACACAGGGGATTATCTCTGTAGCCTTTGGGAAGGATTGAAAGACTGGAGTAACTACGTCCATGGCCTTGGGTTTTATCGGGTATTGTGCCCTGCCAGGACGATACTCCGACTTCGGGGTTACTCGTATTGGTTCACAACCTCGTATAAGCCCCAAAGCATGTTTTCCTTTTACCCATAATTCAGTAGGGACCGTTATTAATCTTGGGTCTGAGAAGTTTATCTTAGGGAAACGCCAGGCCGGTTTCTAGGCTCTTCAGGGCTTGCGAGGGTTACCTCGACTGTTCTATTGCCTGAGTTAGACAAATTAATTTCTTCCTATATGCCCGCACATCTGCATTGAATCACATACCCACATCGTCCCAGAACACCCAACATTTCGTTCTTTATGCCTTTAGAACGC
Organism: Chiloscyllium plagiosum; assembly: GCF_004010195.1. Classification (NCBI taxonomy): domain Eukaryota; kingdom Metazoa; phylum Chordata; class Chondrichthyes; order Orectolobiformes; family Hemiscylliidae; genus Chiloscyllium; species Chiloscyllium plagiosum. Next base: position 294 of record NW_025194891.1, on the reverse strand, counting down.
ATGGCCCCAAATCCTGCCACCAGTCACTGGACACCTTCGCCAGTGACACGCGAGGAGCGTAGCCTTCCACATCAAAAATATAGAGCTTACTTGCCGTCACAGGTACTTTACATAAGTTCATACTGACTGCACATCTGCCATCCCTTCAATAAAATTCGCACAATAACAACTGACCTGGTTTAACCAATCCCCTGAACCAACACTTCTCTTATGGTTCCTCAGGGCCACCGTGGTGTATGTGTGCTGTGCAGTGCAGCATATTCACGCAAAAAAAAATCGGTGTTAATAGGATTA
>NW_025194890.1:0-4248 GCF_004010195.1 Chiloscyllium plagiosum | reverse complement strand
TCAGTTATTCTTGAGTAAGGGCACAACATTTGCCATCCTCCAGTCTTCTGGGACATTACCTGTGGTTAATGATGATCAACATTATAAGCCAGGGCCCCTGCAAATTCTTCTGGAGCCCCTTGAGATGTTCTTGGATATATCAGGTAAGGACCGTGAGATTTATCCACTTTCAACCATTCTAGTACGTCCAAAATCTCATCAACTATGATATAGATTAGACAACATGTATTTCTCCACGGTAAGCATAGAGTAGAAATATTCGTTTAGGACATCACCCATCACTTATTGTTCCACACATACTTCTCCACATTGGTTTTCGAGGGGTCCTATTTTCTGTCCAGTTTTTGATTTTTCTTTTATAATATATTTTAAGTAACTTTTTTGGATTCATACTAATCTTCTCAGCCAAGGCTCTTTCTTGCCCCCTTTTCACCCTACTGCTTTCCTTTTTCAGAACTTCTGTATCTCTAATATACCTCCAGGAATTCCCTTGATCCCAGCGGCCTGGACCTGAGCCACGCCCCAAGTTCGAACATGAACCTGTGGACCAGTTTTGTCCCTCTCCATAACTATTTGAAATTTAATAGAACCACGGTTACTGGTCACAAAGTGCTCCCCCATTGTTAACTCAGTCACCTGTCCTGCCCTATTTCCTAAGAAAATTTCGTGTTTTCCCCTTCCTGAGTAGAACTCTCTGTATACTGCTTGAGGAAACTTTCCTGAAGCTTTTATCAGATTCTATCTCATCAAATCTCTTAATGCTCTGGCCGTTCCAGTCTGTATTAGAAAAAAATAAAAGACCCTATTATGATAACCCTATTGTTTTTGCAGGTTTCCCTTCTCTCCCTGCATGTTTATTACTCTCATTCCTGTTGACTATTTGGGGGCCTATAGCACATCCCCAATCACCTCACGAACACCTTTCTATTTCTTAACTCCACCCACAAAGCCTCACTGGGTGATTCATCAGTTATTTTATCTCCGAGTACTGCTGTGGTACTCCCCTTAATCAGAAATGCAACTCCACTCCCCTCCTTCCAACATGTCTGTCTCAGCTAAAGCACCTGTACCCTGGCACATTAAGCTGTCAGTCCGATCCCTCACTTAGCCATGTTTGTGTAATGGCTATAATATACCAGTCCCACCAATCTATCCACACCCTAAGTTCATTGGCCTTACCTGTAGGCTTTCTTGCATTGAAATAGATGCAATTAATCCAAAAGGCATTTCTCTGTCGTTTTCCAGCCTAATCTTACTATTTCTGATTACTGTATCTCCTTCCAGCCTCGCACTTGCCTCCCTGCTCTTGAGGATACCACCCCCTGCCAATCTAGTTTAAACCCACCCTCGTAACACTAGCATAACTAGCCGCCAAGATATTGGTGTCCCTTCCAGTGCATGTCTCGGAAGGTTAAGGAGATTACCACTGTCAAGTTTTTTTTTAATGTTTCTCTGATGTCTCTGTAATCTCGCTCCAGACCTTCGGCCCTATTTCAACGGGTATCATTTGTGCCAACGTGCATAATGATTTCTGGATGCTCACCCAACCCCTTGAGAATGTTCAGCAGCCACTTGGAGATATCCTGGACCCGAGCAGCGGGGAGGTAACCCACCATCCTGGATTTCCGTTTGTGGCCACAGAATCTCCGATCTGCCCCTCTAACAATCGACCCTCCTATCTTTAACGTCCTGTTTATCTTTACCCTTTCCCGCTTTGCCCCGGAGACAGTGGTAATACCACCAACCTGGCTATTGCAGCTTTCCCCTGAACAGACATCGCCCCCAACAATCCAAAATGGTCTACAAGTTATGGAGAGGAATGGCCACGGGCTATTTCTGCATTCTCTGCCTACTTCCTTTGCCATTCCTGATGGTCGCACAGCTACTCTCTACCTGGAATATGACAGGAAGCAAGGAACGCCTGTTGGATTAAATCATGTTTATTTAAATAGAACAGGACTGACAGGTAAAGCTAATGAACTGAGGGCAATGAACGTTAGATTGGAATATTACAGTCACTAAAGAAACATAACTAGGGGTGTGTCTTGGGTGGTGCCACCACAGTAAAGCACTCATCTATGAAGTCCTCGGTATCTCGGATGACCCTGAGTGCATCTTAAATAATCTTCAGCCCAACAAGTCCGCACCGACCCTCCAAAGAGCAGTCCCACCAAGACACACTCCCCTACACTACAGGCAAATTAGCACGACCAATTCACCTAACCTGCACATCTTTGAACCGTGGGAGGAAACCGCATCATTCAGAGGAAGCCCATGCAGACACGGGCAGAATGCACAAACTCCACACAGATAGTTGCCCGAGCCAGGATTTGACCGCTGGTCCCTTGTGCTGTAAGGCAACAGTGCTAACCACTGAGCCACCGTGCCGCCCATCTGCAGCTCCCCAACACGGTCTCCCAGGAGATGAAGCTGGGTGCACAGTCCACACGTATAGTCATCAGGAACGGTGAAAATCTCCGTGAGCTCCCACATCCCACAAGAGGAACGTGCGACTGCCCTAACTGCCATCTCGACGGCTATAACAATAAAGTTAAAAGGACTTTATTTCAGTTTCCCTTTACATTTTGCTGAGCTGGAGCTGTCCGAAGCCTCTCGTGTCAAAGCCTTACTGCTTACTCTGCTACAAAGGCATGTCTCTCTACCCCTCCACATATAGTTTTTGCCAGAGAAAGGAGACACGACAGTAATGTAGTGTTTAGGCCTTCAGCACCTGGCCCTTGACAACCTGCGGCCCAGTGCAGATCTCTGCTTGGCCTTGAAGGGTGTCTTGCTGAGGTCTTCCTTCTGGTAGTGGTGACTTGTCCATGCAAATCCTCACCCCAACAGGCAACCTGTGTTGTCGCAGCGCTCTCGTGCTTTCTGTCTATTAGTATCGCGTTTATGAATTCATTGAATCCCTCGAGAGAGGTTGATGTTCTTGTGAATCCAGGGCTATTGGAAAAGAACACCATTAGACATTGGGACAACAATATGTCTATCCTCTAACTGAGTCTGCTTTTCCTTCGATTAGGTTATTTTTATTTTGTTAATCCCCTATTCCACTTTTCTGCAATTTCCCATAACACTTGTATAAAAATCTGTCTGTCTCAGCCTTGAAGGTCCAGACTCAACAGCCCTCCGAATTTTCTACAATTGTTTCCCTCTCACTGATGTGAGACTTGGTGGTCTTTAATCTGGTGATTTGCCTACTCTATCTTGCATTAACTTCCAATTATTCCTCAGCTCCTGTGTCAATTTGCTCAAGGGTCAAACGGTCACTCTCCCTGAATCCAGAAACAGCTTCTCCAAACTGAAGACCGATTCGTAGAATGTATTTAACATATTCTCTGGCTGCGTAAACAGGCTGTCCGCTTAGTCCCTAACACTCCCATTCTTTCCCGCATTATCATCTTCCCCTTAATACACCAAAAATATGAATTTGGTTTCTTGCTAATCTTACCCGCTAAAGTTTTATCACCCCTCCTCCTGCTCTTCCGCTGACTTTTTAAGTTTAGCCCTCCACTTTCTATATTCTTTTAGGACCTTCATTGACCTGCTCACTTGGTGCCTGCTTTAAGCTTCTCTTTCCCTTTTCATCCTGTTCGTGATTTGCATCGACATCTGACATTCTCTGGGCTTGTCTTCCTAAATCTTATCTTCGGTGTAACATGCTGGGCCGACACTGTCATCAATTCGATTTTAATCAAATGATCCCTCAACCTCCGCTCCACCTTGTTCTGCTACGGTTTCACCCAGAAGCAACTGCACTTTGCCCAGATTCTGTCATTTTTTTTCATAAAATCTGTCTACCCAATCCAAAAACTTTTATGATTCAAACATTTTGGGGTCTTTTCCTTAGCAAAGTCAAAATGTGTGATATCACAGTCACTGGTCCTATAATGCACTCCCACTTCTGCCTGGAACACCTGACTGGCTTCGTTCCCCACGTGTGGCCCAGCACTGCACTGCCCTTCGTTGTATCTGCCCTATGCTGATATAAGAAGTTCTCTGGAATAAATTTCAAAGCACCTGCTCCCTCTTAAGAAGTTATCATTACCATAATGAATGTTTGGAATTGAAATGCCTGAATATAATGATCCTATTATTGGAAGAGACCTTCCCCTCACTGAGGACGAACGCACGGTCTCTCTCTCTCACATGCACACACACAGAGGCATGGTCTCACTCTCTCTCACATATGGAGGCATGGTCTCTCCCGCACGCACACACACACAGGCATGGTCTCTC
>NW_025194889.1:0-4248 GCF_004010195.1 Chiloscyllium plagiosum | reverse complement strand
GAAGGACACTGGCAGCAGAAACATGGGAACTCTGTCACTTGCAAGTTCCTCACCACTCGTCATCCTGACTTGGAAATACATTGCTTTTCCTTCACTGTTGCTGGGTCAAAATCCTGGAATCCATGCGCCCCCCCGCCCCCAACAGCATTATAGGTTTACCTACAACACATAGACTGCAGCAGTTTAAGAAGGCAGGAAACAACCACCACCACCTTCCCAAAGGCAGCCAGGGACTGGCAATAAATGCTGGCCAATCAGCAATGCCAACATCCCATGAATGAATTTTAAAAAAAAAACTCCATTGGCCATGCTCTTGCACTTTCATGTAGCCTTTCCAAATCCGCTTGAAGACTCTTTGTATCTCCCTTGTTTCTCATATCTCCACCAAACTTTGTGTTATCAGCAAATTTTGCAGCATTATATTTAGTACTCACCATCAAATTATTTTTATAAATTGTGAATAGGGTCCAAGCACTGATCTTTATTGTCTCCCATTCTTAACAGCTTGTCATTCTAAGAATGATCTGTTCTCTATTTTCTGTCTGTTCACCAATTATCAATCCATGCCAATATATTACCTGAAGTCCTGTGCACTTTAATTTTATTTACTAACTTCCTATCCATAAAACTTTGAAAAACTAAATACATCACATCCATTCGTTCTCCTTTATCTGTGCTGTAAGCAACATATTCAAAAACTCAAGCATATTTACCATAGAATCCCTACACTGTGGAAACAGGCCATTCAGCCCAATAAACCCATAATGGCACTCTGAAGATTAACCCACCCAGATCCATTCCCCTACCCTATTATTCTACATTTACCCGCCTCATGCACCTAACCAACCCATCCCTAAACACTATGGATAATTTAGCATAGCCAATTCACCTAACCATGCACATCTTTGGATCAAACATGAATTCCATTTCATAAATCCATTGTTGAATCATATCATTGTTTTGTAAGTGCCTAATTATCCCATTCTTAAAATAAATTCTTCCCTGTTGATATCAAACTAATAAATCTTAATCTCTAGTCTTCCTCTCCTTTCGAACGTAATTGGGTTATCTTTCCTGTTTTCAAGTCTGCAGGATCTTTTCCAGGATCTATAGAATTTTGAAAGATCACCACCATTGCATCCATTATCTTTATTTCCATGTTCTTCAACATTGATAGTAATTTCGTTATCTAATTTTTAGAAGTCCCTTGGTTTCTTATTATTTCTGGGAGATTTTCTGTACCTTTGTCCATGAAAATAGACAATATAACGGTTTAGTTGCTCCATTTCGGAATTCTTCATGAAAAACTTTTCTATTTCTGCCTGCAATCGACTCATATTTCATCTTGTTAATATTTTCCCTTACACATACGTAGAGACATTTTTACAGTCCACCTTTATATCATTTGCTATGATCTTGCTTCCAGCACCTTTTAGAGTTCCAAAGACTCTCAATTCTGATCATTTCTCTATCTCTGTCATAAATGAGTGACCCCTGATTTTTAAGTAGTGAGCTCTAATTCTACAGTCTCCCATAAGATGAAACATCCTCTCCACATCTGCTTTGTCAAGACCCCTCAAGTTCCTGTATGTTTCAATCACGTCACTATAGGCTTTTACACTCCAACATATACAAGTCTAATTGTTCAGCCCTTCCTCGGAAGGCAACCCACCCAGCCGTATTCATCTTATAACTCTTCTCTGAACTCCACCAATGCATTTACATCTATCCATAAATAGGAAAAGCAATACAGTGCACAGTACACCAGGTATGCCTCAATGTTCTGTATAACTGAAGCATCAATTTTCTACTTCTGTATTCAATTTCCCTCATAAAATGCAATAAAAACATTTTCTGGTTTCCCAACAACTAGCTGTGTTTATTCACTAACCTTTTGTGATACAACTACTTGGACATCTAGATTCCTCTGCATCTCAGGTCATTTCAATTTCTCATTATTGAGGCAAGATGATCTTTATTCTTCTGCCGAAGTGGACACATTTATATTTTCCCACAAGACCAGATCTTTGGTCATTCTCATAACCTATCAGTATTATCTTGTAGCTTCGTTGCTCCCTCCTAAAAAATGACTTCATATCTATCTATGTGTCATCAAACTTTGCAACTAAACCTGCATTCCCTTCATTCAGTGAATTCATCTGCGTTGTAAAGAGTTGAAGACCCAGCTCTGATCCCTGTGGCACACCACTTGTGTCTTCCAACCAGGAAATGACCCACTTATGGTGTTGTCAGAATGTACCTGAAAGTGTTAACTGACATCTCAAAATAAGCTCTGCGCAAGAGGCCATAAATTACTGTTCCTGGGTGGAATTAATGAGTAGTTGCAAAATAGCTAATCATGTGATAAATAGTTAACTGTTTGCAGAGTAGCAACATGTGAATTCACTTTTATGTATAGCCTGAAACTCTCAAGTGAAACAATCATGTGTCTCAAATGTAATATAAACACCAATTAAATAATATTTAATAAACCTATCAACTGTTCATCGAGATGCACCTATCACCTACCTCAGATGTTGTGTGCAGGTCCTCTGCCACATGGTATCAGTAATTTCGTGTTTGAGTAGAACCCAGAAGGGTAATCAAAGCTGTGAAAGTCTCAGCTTAGTTGCATTATAAATCAAGAGAAAGGCAATCAAACTTCCAAGATCGGGTATTGAAAGAAACAGTTATATCAGGCCTATAGTTGTAATAGAGTGAATTCTCTCTGACTTTTGAGTACCGTAATGTGATGGTTTCATGTAAAACAAGACAAAATATGATTTATCAAACCAGGTTTCAGGTTGGGATCTGACTTTCCAGGTAATATCATCAGCTGGGAGCATTACACAGATATTGGGGGAAAAGCACAGCAGGTCTGGCAGCATCTGAAGAGAAATCAGAGTTAACGTTTCAGGTCCAATGACCCTTCCTCAGAAGTAAGGAACTGAGAGAACATCAAAATACTTCTTAAACATTGAGGGTCTATGCTTCTATGACTCTCACAGACAGAGAGTTCTAGATTTCCACCACCCTCTGGATGAAAGAAAAAGTATCCTCATATTCTAAACCTTCTACCCCTTACCTTTAATCTATGTCCCCTAATCATCAAACCCTTCACCAAGGGGAAATATTCCTTCCTACAGGAATAATACGCCAACCATTATTTTATACATCTTAATCATGTCCTTTCCCTCAGTCTCATCTGCTCCAAGGTAAATGATCCCGGTCTGTCCAATCTCTCCACATAACTAAAACCTTCTAAACCAGGCAACATCTCCACCCTTTCTAATGCAAACTCATGATTTGGATAAGGAAAGTGAATGAACTATCAAGTCTGTAGATGACACAAAAACCATTTGGGAGTTCAAGTGGTGAGGATGCCACATTAGTACACAGAAGGGCAGAGACAGAATCCTTACAGTGTGGAAACAGGCCATTCGGCCCAGCAAGTTCTCATCGACTCTCCCAAGAGCATCCCACCCTGACACCGCCCACCTTATCCCTGCATTTCTCATGGCTAATTCACCTAACCTACACCTTTCTGGACACTTTGGGCAATTTAGCATGACCAATCCACCTAACATGCACATTCTTGGACTGTGGGAGGAAACTCACACAGATACGGGGAGAACATACAAACTCCACACACAGTCTTAGGGATGTACAGAACAGAAACAGACCCTTCGGTCCAACGTGTCCATGCCGACCAGATATCCCAACCCAATCTGGTCCCACCTTTTAAATGTTGCATTTGTCCCAGCCTCCACCACTTCCTCTGGCAGCTCATTCCATACACGTACCATCCTCTGTGTGAAAAAGTTGCCCCTTAGGTCCCTTTTATATCTTTCCCCTCTCACCCTAAACTTATGCCTTCTAGTTCTGGACTCCTCCATCCCAGGGAAAAGACTTTGCCTATTTATCCTATCCATGCCCCTCATGATTTTATAAACCTCTATAAGGTCACCTCTCAGCCTCACACTCTGCAAGGAAAACAGCCCCCTCGCCTATTTAACCTCCCCCTGCAGTTCGAACCCTCCAACCCTGGCAACATCTTTGTAAATCTTTTCTGAATCCTTTCAACATCTTTCCGATAGGAAGGAGACCAGAATTGCATGCAATATTCCAACAGTGGCCTAACCAATGTCCTGTACAGCCACAACTCCTGTACTCAATACTCTGACCAATACGGGAAAGTATACCAAACGCCTTCTTCACTATCCTGTCTACCTGCGACTCCACTTTCAA
>NW_025194888.1:0-4248 GCF_004010195.1 Chiloscyllium plagiosum | reverse complement strand
CACAGAACACAGTACACAGAATGCAGAACACAGCACAAAAAACACAGTCGACAGTACACAGATCACAGAACACAGAACACAGTGCACAGAACACAGTACACAGTACACAGAACACAGTACACAGAACACAGTACAAAGGACACAGTACACAGAACTCAGTACACAGTACACCGAAAACAGTACGCAGTACAGAGTACACAGTACAGAGTTCACAGAACACAGTACACAGAACACAGAACACAGTACACAGATCGCTGTACACAGTACAGAGTTCACAGTACAAAGAACACAGTACACAGATCGCTGTACACAGTACACAGATCACAGTACACAGAACACAGTACACAGAACACAGTTAACAGTACACTGATCACGGTACACAGATCACAGTACAGAGTACACAGTACACAGAACACAGTACACAGTACACATAACACAGTACACAGACCACAGTACACAGAAAACGGAACAAATTACACCAAAGAAAGTACGCAGATCACAGTACACAGTACACGGTACACATAACACAGTACACAGTACACATAACACAGTACACAGAGCACAGTACACAGTGCACAGTACACAGTACACAGTACACAGAACACAGAACACAGTACACAGAACACAGTACACAGTACAGAGTACATTGTACACAGAGCACAGTACACATAAATCAGAACACAGCATACAGAACACAGTACACAGAACACAGAACACAGTACACAGATCGCTGTACACAGTACAGAGTTCACAGTACAAAGAACACTGTACACAGTACACAGATCGCTGTACACAGTACACAGAACACAGTACACAGAACACAGTACACAGTGCACAGTACACAGTACACAGCACACAGAACACAGTACAAAGTACAGAGTACACTGTACACAGTACACAGAGCACAGTACACATAAATCAGAACACAGCATACAGAACACAGAACACAGTACACAGAACACAGTACAAAGTATACAGAATACAGTACACTGAACATTGTACACAGAACACATACACAGTACACAGTACACAGTACATAGAACACAGTACACAGAACACAGTACACAATACACAGAACAAAGTACACAGAACACAGTACACAGTACACAGAACACAGTACACAGTACACAGAATACAGAACACAGTACACAGAACAGAGTACACAGAACACAGTACACAGTACAGAGTACACTGTACACAGAGCACAGTACACATAAATCAGAACACAGCATACAGAACACAGTACACAGAACACAGTACACAGTACAGTACACAGTACAAAGTATACAGAATACAGTACACAGAACACCATACACAGTACACAGAACACCGTACACAATACACAGAATATAGTACACAGTACACAGAACACAGCACACAGTACACAGAACACAGTACACAGTATGCAGAACTCAGTACACAGTACACAGAACACAGTACAGGGTACACAGTACACAGTACACAGAACACAGTACACAGTGCACAGCACACATAACACAGTACACAGAACACAGTATACAGTACACAGTGCACAGCACACAGAAGACAGAGCACAGTACACAGAACACAGAACGCAGTAAACAGAACACAGAACACAGTACACGCAACACAGTCGACAGTACACAGATCACAGAACACAGTACACAGTACACAGAACACAGTACACAGTACAGATTACACAGTACACAGAGCACAGTACACAGAGCACAGAGCACAGTTCACAGAACACAGTACACCGAACGCAGAACACAGAACACAGTACACATTACACAGTACACTGTACACAGAACACAGAACACAGTACACAGTACACAGAACACAGCATACAGCACACAGTACACAGAACACAGTACGCAGAACACAGTACACAGTACACAGAACACTGTACAAAGAACACAGTACACAGAACACAGTACGCAGAAAACAGTACACAGTATCCAGTACACAGAACATGGTACACAGTGCCGAGATCACAGCACACAGTACACATTACCATCAAAGTTTTACCTGCACATCCACTAATATCATCTATTGTATCCGTTGCTCCCGATGCGGTCTCCTCTACATTGGGGAGACTGGACGCCTCCTAGCAGAGCGCTTTAGGGAACATCTCCGAGACACCCGCACCAATCAACCACATCGCCCAGTGGCTCAACATTTCAACTGTAAAACTTTGATGGATGTGGAAGGCTCCTTTAGGGCCTTGGATGGAGGTGAGGGAGGAGGTGTGTGCACAGGTTTTACAGTCCACCCTCCTCTAGCTTATCTCTCCACGCTTCAGGCTCTCTGCCTTTATTCCTGATGAAGGGCTTTTGCCCGAAACGTCGATTTTGCCTGTCCTCGGATGCTGCCTGAATTGCTGTGCTCTTCCAACACCACTGATCCAGACACTGTACACAGAACACAGTACACTGAACACAGAACACAATACACAGAATACAGTACACAGTACACAGAAAACAGTACACAGAACACAGTACACAGAACACGGTACACAGAACAGAGAACACAGTACACAGAACACAGTAGACAGAACACAGAACATAGAACACAGTAAACAGAACACAGAACACAGTACACAGTAAACAGTGCAGAGTACACAGAACAGAGTACACAGAACACAGAACACAGTACACAGTACACTTAACAAAGTATCCAGTACACAGAACACACTACACAGAACACAGTACACAGCACACAGTACACAGAACTCAGTACACAGTACACAGAACACAGTACACAGTACATAGTTCACAGTACACAGTACACAGAACACAGTACAGAACACAGTACACAGTACAGATTACACAGTACACAGAGCACAGTACACAGGATATAGAACACAATACACAGTACACAGTACACATAACACAGTTCACAATACACAGAACACAGTACAGAGTACACAGAACTCTGTATAAAGAACACAGTACACAGAAAACAGTACACAGTACCCAGTACACAGAACATAGTACACAGTACACAGAACACAGAACTCAGAACACAGTACACCGAACACAGAACACAGAACACAGTACACAGAACACAGTGCACAGTACACGTTATACAGAACACAGTACACAGAACACAGTACACAGAAGACAGAACACAGAACACAGTACACAGAACACAGAACACAGTACACAGCACACAGAACACAGTACACAGTACACAGAACACAGTACACAGAACACAGTACACAGTACACAGAACACAGTACACAGAACAGAGTACACCGAACACAAAACACAGTACACAGTATACAGAACACAGTACACAGAACACAGTACACCGAACACAGAACACAGTACACAGAACACAGAACACAGTACACAGTACACAGAACACAGTACACTTTTTCACAATACACAGAACGCAGTACACAGTACACAGAACAGTAAAGCAATGGAAACAGGCTCTTAGACCCACAATGTTAACACCAAATTAAATTAATCCCTTCTACCTGCCCTTGGTCCATACCCCTCCATTCCTTGTATATTCATGCGTTTATCTAAAAGCATTTATATGCCCCTGTTGTATCTGCCCCCACCAACACCCCTAGCAGTGCATACCACGCTCTGTGTAAAACATTTGCCCCTCACTTCTCCTTTGATCTTTCCCCCTCTCGCCTTAAATACGTTCCCCCTGGTATTAGACATTTCAACGCTGGGAAAGAGTTCTGATTGTCAATCCTACCTATGCATTTCATAATTTTATAGACTTCATCAAGTTTCCCATCAGCCTCTGCTGCTCCAGAGAAAACAACCAGAGTTTTTCTAACCTCTCCTTCCAGCTCATACCCTCTAATCCAGGCAACATCCCAGTAAACCTCTTCTGCACCGTCTCAAAAGCCCCCACATCTTTCCTGTAATGTGGCGACCAGAATTGAACACAATACACTAACTGCGGCCTAACCAGGGTCTTATAAGTTTGGTTGTGCTCAGATTGAACACATCAAATTAAACAAGGCACAGGATGATGTTTGAAATCAGAGAGCGAGTAGATTAAAATCGGGGGTCAGAGGGAACTGATTGAAAAATGTCATTTCTTAGCAACCTGGTAACTGGAGTCTCCCCTCCGTCCTCGATCCTCACAATGCTTCGGGAATGTAGAACCTCAGCATGGCGAAAACAGACATTTCGCGAAACATTTTCAACATGCACTCATCAGCACACTTCACAAGAATGCAAATTTCATCCACCGGATTACAGGTCGTCAGTGGTGACCAGGAGGATGGGGAGCTGGGCA